>NC_069781.1:161230898-161533929 GCF_027406575.1 Nycticebus coucang
TTTATATGACACAGGAGCCTTCTGAAAGGAAGACTCAAAGACAAAGAGAAACCTTTTTTTTTATGTACTTAGATTAGTTGAGAAATGGATGGCCATGTAGAACTGTGATTGGAGCAATAGGGTATGATCTCATGGCAATAATCTAAAGGGGAAAACCTAGCAAGGCCTGTCTGTAAGAGATGCAAAGGTCTGAAAAGGGCAATAAAAACACCTCACCCTTTGTAGGAATTATAACTTGTGCTCAGTCCTAAGGCCAGTGATCAAAGGGGCAAAGAAATGTTCTTTCCTGTTTGTTCTGTATTATCTTTTTTTTTTTTTTTTTGTGGTTTTTGAACCCACCACCTCCGGCATCATATGGGACTGGCACCCTACTCCTTGAGCCACAGGTGCCACCAAATCTTTCAGAATTCTTTTTTTTTTTTTTTTTTTTTTTGCAGTTTTTGGCCGGGGCTGGGTTTGAACCCGCCACCTCTGGCATATGGGGCCGGCGCCCTTCTCCTTTGAGCCACAGGTGCCACCCCTGTTCTGTATTATCTTAAAACAGAATTGCTGGGCCAAGGATCACAATGTCATAGTCACAGGAAGTGAGGTCATGATGGCCCAAGATCGGAAAACACCAATTGTAGTTAAGTAACAATATCCTAAATCCACCATATATGACACTGGTCAAGTAGGTCCTAGCCCTACTGCCAAAGACCTTCCTATAAGAAGTCCTGGTTTTGTTTGTTTGTTTTGTTTTAATTTTGTTTTTGTTTGTTTTGCTTGAAGTAGGATAGAGGTCTTTTGAAACATGTGAACCACTCTCCCCATTTGCTGGCAAATTAATAAGCTTCTCTTTCCCTTTCCCTAAACCTCTTGTCCTTGTTCTTTGTTCCACTGACTTAGCCTCAGAGACAAGTACCAAACTTCTGGTAACATGTCTATTGAGATTCTTACTGACTTCTCTGTGTAATGTAGGGACCATGGCCATTGGCCCAAAAAAAAACTCACTGAAATGAGGCAGAATGATTAGTAGGAGTAAAGGACAAACACATTTACTTAATGTGTGTATTCAAGAACCTTTAGAGTGAAGAGTTAACCTCCCAATAAGGTACAAAAGTTTATAAAATGGGGGCTTAGATTGTGGCAAAACATTTTAGTGGCAAGACAGATTTGGGGAGGGAGAAAGGAAGACAGGTGGCTAGCGAAGGTGGTCTTGTTATATAGATGAAACTTCACAGGTCCAGCCCTCAGAGAGAGTAAATGGTGTTTCTTTTCAGGATGTTAAAGGAATCAGACTCTCAGCATTTACCAGATTGGATAAGAAAATACCCGCTGCCTTGAGATTTTCCACAGATGCAAATCCCACTCCATCCCACCCCCCAAAGGCAGCCACACAGTGTTACTTCTCTCTGCTGGACCTGTGGCAGACATCTCAAAATACATCTAAGAAATAGATTTTTGGGTAAAATATTCTGATTTTCTTCAGTTGCATTCCTTCCTCCCAGGTATAAGACAGGACTTTTCTGAAAGGAGAGATTTAAAAGGGAGAGGAGAGAGTGTCCTTTCTAGGTTTTAGAGCTGTCTTTGGAGGAGAGGGGTTCTAATTTCTATAACTCACCTTGGGAAAGAAGAATTCTAGTTTCTATGGCTCGTAGAGTAGAGGAAGTAAGTCAGAGAATTTCTCTATGGCTGGTTTCTATGACCTGTTTCAGGGGAGAAAGAAGGGATGTAGATAGGAGGGCAGGTGAAAGAGAGAGACTCTGTTTCTAAGGCTGCTACTGACCCCTCCACTCTCCTTAGCTTCAAAGTACTCTGCATGTAAAGTACCATACATTGGAGTATGATTTACTGAGCCTCAACAGGATCAAGCTGCCACATAATATTCTTGTGGTTTGTGTAGAATTTTTTTTTTTTTTTTTTGAGAAATAAGGCACTAAAGAATTAGGAGAAAACACACTATTAGTTATTTATTCTTTTTTTTTTATTGATGGGGATTAATTGAGGGTCCACAGAAGCAGGTTACATTAATTACTTGTGTTAGATAAGGACCCTCTTATATTTGTGTCTTTAAATAAGGTTAAAAGAATATGTTTGAAATGAAGTCTCTACCCCCAAGGAAACACTTAATTTTCCTCACTCACCTGTAATTTGGAGGGCATAAAGGAATCTGATAGTCAGTTTAGAAAAAAGAAATGAAAAAAAAAAGTTTGAATTTAGGATTTGGGGCGGGGAGGGGGACGAACAAGAAATAAAAAGAATAGTCTGAGGGTGAGGGTGGTTAGCAGGGGTTAGCAAATTAAGGTTCATTTAGCATTAAGTACTTTTTTTCTTGTTTAATTATCACAGTAAAGCAAAACAGATAAGCATCATTAGCATCTATTTTGAATTTGAACAAACTTCAGCTCAAAGAGGTTAAGGAACTTGCTCCAAATGACACAGCTGGTGAGCATGTAGCAAGTTAAGATTCAAGGCTCTCATCCCACTGAAAACTTAGCAAATGTATAATTTTGCATTAGGGCTGGTACTGTTTACATATTCTGTAGCCTTGGCTTTCTACATTGTATCTCAAATGCTTTAAATATTAATTCACTTAGAAAGCCAAACATAATGTCTTTTACTCAGTAGGCAATCAATAACCATGAGTTATCGTAATGTTTCAGAATGTAGCTGAATTGAACCTTACTTCATCATTCATCCTTAACCTTACAGAGATGTAGTACTTCTGTTTTAAAGATTTATACACTTGAGGACAAAGACTTACTTTGCTTGGAGCAAGAAGAGAAAGGTAAGCTGGAAGGATAGAAGGGAGAGAAGAAGGTATGAAAATAAAGTTGAAAGCCAAAAAATGTTAAACTACTATTTTTTCTAGGCCTAGGTAGTTAGATAATTTAAAGTCAAGTTCAAATTTATCCTATTTATTACTTCACTGAAATGAGTAGTTAGTAACTGGGCGTTTTTTTATAAAGCTTTGTATGTATTTGCAAACTATTTCGTTATGACAATAACAGGACCAAAAAAAGAGAACAGGTAAAATATACCGAGTTGATGGAAAATAAAATGTATTTATAAATAATATTTTAATATAATGGACTCTCTAAAGTGTGGCATTAGCATGAGTTATCTGACGGCATTAATAATGCTTTTTATTCTTCCCTGTTCCTTTCTTCTTGCCTTTCATTCTTTTTTTTTCCTTTCTTAAATTTGTATTTGTTCAAGAAATGCAAAAATTTATGGAACCAGTGTCAGACATACTGATTACCTGGTAACCTATTCAAATCACTGTTCCATCTCAGTGACCTACTGGTTGTGTGCACTTGTGCATGTCAGTTAATTATTCAAAATTAAAGAAATATATTACTGTCATGACTAATGCTTATATTGTCATGAGAGACTGTAGATTAAAATACAGCATTGTTTTTCAAGATATGCTATCAATTTAGCCAATTTTCAAAAACCAAAGGAATATGGTGATATCAAATGCATACACTAACTTTAAAATAAAGAGTAATTGTAGAGCTTAAAATGTAAAATTGGTTCAGTTTTACATTTGAGAAGGTGTTAAAATAGAACCCACAGAGTTGTGAGATAGTTATTATTCTTCAGCATAAATTTTAGCAGGTATTTTACAAAAACTAGTTCTTATTGAATATTTAGTGCTATGTATTTGCAAAGATATTAAAGAGTTGTGGCATTTAGTTCTCACAAAAATATAAAATATAAATATTATTATATTAAGTTTTACTAGGTGGCAGATCTGGGATATGTAGTAAAATGTGACTGATGTCAAGATCAATGATCTTTACTATTATATTACAGCAATTCAATAAACATTATAACTACTAAGTAACAAGGGTCTCAGGGTTTTGGAAGGGCACAGACAAGAGAAAGACCCTAATGCATACTTGTACAGTTAACTTATTTTTGTTGCTAAAATGGTTAATTGAGCAACTTGTGGATGAAATCTAACTCTTGATTGGGACTAAACACCAAATTCCAACTTAAGAGATAGATTCAGTCTTGCAGGGGAGGTTAGGAGACGTGCTGCTGTTGACTTTAATGTTGCTGATGGCTGCCATGCAGTTGAGGTCATCAGGATTGAGTCGAGTATAATTTATAATGCAAAACACAGTAAAAACAATCAAAAGCAGAGCAGATCTCACCAGCCTGCTCTGTGTGACATGAGAACATGTGGAGGAATGAAGTGTTCATAATTATGAATAGCAGCTATATTACCATAACTACATTATTCATGGCTTCACATGGAAATGCTATCTTGAAATTCCATGCCACTGCTTTTTTTTTTAATTTTTGACAATAATAATTTATCTTGCTCATTGTTTAACAGTTCAAGAAAGCTTCAAAGTATCAGAAGAAGGAGAGTTCTTCCTTTTTGATTTTTAAATATGACAAATTGGTTTGACTGTAAACAACAGGTATAATGAAAAGGGGCTTTGAAGAGGGAATCCAGACATAGAGGGAGGCTCTATTAGGCAATTAGCATCTTCAGTCCACTAAAGAGTGGGGAAATGGGCCTCTGATTGCTGCTCTCAAGTGCTCTCTCACCCTTGGGTGCCAGGGCAAGAACGGGTCAGCAGAAATTCTGTCAACAAGATTTTACCTCATTGTCTAGACTTCGGTTTCAACTTTTTGCCTTTAGAAGAGCTTAGAGAAAGCAGTCTCTCAAAGGCCTTGAGTTTCTGTTAAAAACAAAAAATCCACACACGTGAGTGTACATCCTGCGTACACACATCCCACTTAAATAAGAAAAAAAGAAAATGGGGACGAAATATCCCGCCCCCTCTGCAGTTTAATATGTAGAAAACAATTTACTGATGTTATTTCATTTCACTCTAAACACAACAATGGGAAGATGTGAGGTAGGCAGTATTAGGGCCAAAATAAATAGAATATTCACAGAGTTTGTAGTGACAGAGGTAATATTCGATCCCAGAGCAGAAAGGCAAGAGCTGTTTACTTTAGACTTTTTCTTTTGTAAGACCTTATGAAAAGGCAAGTATTTTACTAATAAATTTTCTGGTGGAGGTGGGTCTATCTATTACAAGCTGTGAACTTGAAGTCACTTTATCTGTGCAAATCTTATCTACAAAACAGACATAAATTAACATCTTACCTTGTAGGAGTGTTGGTTGAATTAAATAAGACAATGCCAGTAAAACACTTCCTATGGGACCCAGCACAGAGAAAATCCTGAATAAATTATTATTTATTTTCACAAAGATGATGAAAGATTATATAGACAGATAGATGGAGATGGAGATATAGACATACACACAGATACACAGAATGCATATATGTGCACATGTTAACACGTGTGTGTATATATACACACACACATATGTAAATAATTATATATGTCTTATGAAAAATCTCAATCACCTTCAAGAGTGAAATGAATAGTATAGTGAATCCCCGCTCACCACCATCCAGCTTCAATAGCTTATTAACTCTTTGCCAATCCCATTAATTTATGTGTTGTATGAACTTCTCACACCACTGAATCAGTTTGAAGCCAATCCCATGTTAATGATTCAGAGGAGTGGGTCTGGACCTTAGTTTTAAGGTTTCCTGGTGTCTTTGTGGCCAAGAGGGGTCTGTTCAGTTGGTGGTAGGGGGCTTAGGATTTTATTTTTAGTTTATACATAGATATCATATGCTTTCCTTCTTAAATATTTTAGTGTCTCTAAAAGACTCTTTTTAAAGAGCATAACTACAATGCCATTATCATGCCCAAAGCAATTAAAGAGATTTTCTTAAAACCATCAGACATTTAGTCAGTGTTGAATTTTTTACTTTATCTGATGAGGTTGTGTGTGGGTACTTTCTCTCCCTCTGTTGTTTGAATTAAGAACCAGGCAAAGTGGATGAATCACTCTTTGTACCCCTGGTTTCCTATGTCTGTTCAGTATCATTTCATGTAGGCTCCCCTCCTCCTGCCACCAGACCCCCAATTTGGTTTTATCCTTAAAATTTTTGCCGTATGTCTTTCTGTGCTATTGTTTAACAAACCTGGTATTTTGAGCCATAGGAATAATGATACATATGTAGGCAGGTCGGTAGGTAGAAACAGATTAGAGGGTATTATAAATAGTGCTGTGGACTTCTCTCAGAAGGCTCATGATGTCAGCTGGTCTCTATTTTTGTCATAATGACAACCATTCATCATCTGTTCCTAGATTTGGTATTATGTAAGAAGTTTAAATTCTTTTATAACCAAGAAAAGGGTTTAGGCTAGAGAAGTCTTAGAGAGACAACTTTGCCTAACCTTGGGATAATGAAAAACAGAACTTAGACAATTAATAAGCCACAAAATAACAGAGCTCATTGTTTGAGACTCTGGAACAATTTCTACTAAGCTAATAGGTACTGTCTTGGATATATGAGGATATCTGGGCAGAGATAAACCAAACAGCCATATTTCTTACAATCCAACTATTTATATCTCAACATGGGGCAAAATTATCATTATCATAAAATTATATTTTTCATATATTCTACACTTGTGTAGCAATTTCTCATAGTCATTCATAAAATTAATTTTTGAAAGCATAAAAATTATCTTTCTTATATTGTTAGAAGTTGCTTTTTCTAATAACAAGTGAGAAACAAACATCATGGAAAAAATTAAAATAAACTAATAATAGTAACAACAATAATAATAACGGTTCCCAATTATCACCCATCCAGAAATAATTGTAGTTAATCAGTTTCCTTTTGGACAGTTCCCATGAAAATAAAACAATACAGAAATAGAATTAAATCTGAACTTCAGAAGGTTCTTACATAAGAGATGAAAAGATACAGATGCTATTTCCTTGACCTTGTAACAAAAAAGATCCCAGAAATTGACCCTGGAGGAAGTCTTGAGGGTTCCACTTAGGCAGATTTGCACCAAGCAGACCTCTGCCTTAGAGCAAGTCTACTACGGAAACCTCCCCCTCTGTGGCTATTGAAATCTGGGAAGAGAGAACAATTTGCACAAGAAGTACAGATTTTTGGTTTTGTTTTGTTTTTTGTTTTAATTTGCTGTTGTTGATGTTGTTGTAAGAGACAGGGTCTCACTCTGTCACCCAGACTGGAGTACAAAGGTGTGATTATAGCTCATTACACTCTTAAACTCCCAGACTCAAGTGATCCTCTTTTTCTGGTCTCTCAAGTAGCTGGAACTGTAGATGTACACCACCATGTCTGGCTATTTTATTTTATTTTAAAATTATTTTTGTTTGAGATGGGGTCTTGCTATGTTGCCCAGTCTGATGTATAACTCCTAGCCTCAAATGATCCTATCTCAACGGCCACAGGGCTGAGACTACAGGCATGAGACACCATGCCAAGCCTGTTTTTGTTTTCTGATTTTTGTATTTTTAAAGAAGTAGGGGGATGACAGAAAGCAAATCTGCATCCCTCTCCCACGTAAGGATATAGATCAAGGACGACTAATTTAATTCCAAACAAGATAAGCAGGTAATGGCCAAAAGACCCCTTAAATGATCACTAAGAGTGTTTGCATGTAATTTGTGCACTCCCACTGGGTCCTGCTCTCAGAAGTGACTCATACTTGCATTAACACCTTGCTGTAGTCCTTTTGAAATTATTGACAATTTTTAAACAAGAGGCTTTCCCTTTTTATTTTGCACTGGGGCTTGCAAATTACTTAGCTGTTTCTGGGAAATAAAGATGGAATCAGTGGGCTCGTGTCGGCAATGAGAGGGAGAGAAAGATGAAGAGCCTGTGTTATTCTGAGTCCAGAAATAGGAGACAGAGAAAAGAAAAAAAAAAAAAAACACACTTTCTGGTGACAGCTTGCCCCCTTGGGGGTGGTTGTGTGACTGTATGTGCTTCTCTGTTTTGGGGAGGGGATGTGTGGGTGTGTGTATGACACAAGGACTGGCCTCCAATAGAAGTAAAACTTATATAAAGGAGGTTCCTGCAAAGGCACGGCACCGCCTTGGCTGAGAGTAACATACTAAATTAGTTATTGCCTTCCTCTGAAGATCTAATTGATAGAAGAGCCTCTGCTTTCCTCTTGGAACCTGAGAAATTGGGCCCCATCACTCAACTCTACACGAGATACTAGTAGACAATTTATGCTTCTTTCTAGATTTGCCTGTTTTTTTTTTGTTTTTGTTTTTGTTTTTGTTTTTTCAGGTGAATTTGAACAAATAAAAACTGCTCTTAAGTGTATGGCCTATTTCTCCTTTCCCAGATGTCCATAAAGTTTCAAACCTTAAAACTTATTGTGACCATAATGGTGGCTTTGAGTCCCATGGAAATGGAAAGTAAAAGAGACAAACACTCTTTGACTCATAAAAACACATTACAGCATTCAGGACGCTTGTATCTGTCGCCTGCACATGGAGACAGATGTGAGCAAGAATGAATTCTGCTCCACCTTACAGACAAAAGCAGCGACACTAGAATTCTTATGAAATCACTAGAGGAGTTTGGGGAACTGGCTAGAGTTATACTGAATTTCTATTAAAAGTGGAATATGGTTCCAATGCTCTATACTCTGGGTCAGCCTGACAACATATAATTTATGTACCACATTTTCCAAATACTAATGAGGGAACCTCTATTATATAATCTATATGAATAATAATAACATTGGAACTGTTCTTTAACTTGATTAAAAGGTAAGAATATATCTTAAATTTCTTTGCCTTCCACTACAGGTCCAAATTATATAGTTTATTTGTGGTTACATAGTTTTCTACAGGATGGTGATGCCATAGTTGCTATAATCATTTTCTCTTCTTGCCATAAACATTGTGTCAATGTTTTTTCTTTTCTTTCTTTTTTGAGACACAGTCTCACTATGTCACCCTCAGTAGAGTGCTGTGATTCACAGCTTACAGCAACCTCAAACTCTTGGGCTTAAGTGATTCTCTTGCCTCAGTCTCCCAAGTAGCTGGGACTATAGGCACCCATGCAATGCCCGGCTATTTTTTTGTTGCAGTTGTCATAGTTTAGCTGGCCTGGGCCGGGTTCGAACCCACCAGCCTGTATGTATGTGGCTGGTGCCCTAACCACTGAGTATGGGTGCTGCCAGTGTCTATGTTTTTTTCATTAAGCCAATAAGTATTTACTGAACTCTTGAACATGGCACAGTGAAGATAGAGATCGGATAAATTAGATACATTGTCTGACTACAGTTTACATGATCACAGGTAGAAAATACTAAACTATACCATCATGAAGCACTTGGATGTGGATATCATTTTTGAAACCTCTAAAAGAATAGCAAAAAGAACATTCTGAATTTGTTTAAACTACTTAAGTATACAGTAACAACATATCTTAATGGAAACAGGTTTTTTTCAGACATAAATATGATTTTAGTAACTAACTAGACTCTGTTTAATGAAGTAGGTATGAAGAGGTTTTTTTTAAAAATTCTATCTTATTTAACCTGAAAGATGATAATTATAACTATTTATTGGGTAAAATAGGATGTTTCAATACATGTATACAATGTGTAATGATCAAATCAGGGTAATTAGCAAATCCAAAGAAATGTTAATCATTTCTTTGTGATGAGAACATTCAAACTTCTTTATTAAGAAAAAGAAGTAAAAGTAATAAATCCAAAAAAGAAGTGTGTTCCCCAGATTTGAATGTTTAAAGAAACTTATGAGATGACTGCACATAAGAGAAATTTACCAAATATAGATGCTGTGTTTGGAAGAAGTTTCATTAGGTTTGATGATAAAGTCAAGAAAATTTAAGTGCTTAACTTTTTTCTGTTCTTGTCTAGATCATACTGTTGTAAGGGCCATGAAAACTAGACCAATAATTATTTCTGAAAGCAAGTCATCCTATAATATTTGAACACGGTCTATTGTTCAGTACCACAGTACTCTGCACAGATAAGATTAGAGGAAGATGATGACAAATATATGATTGTGGTCTTTGAATAAGCCTTGGCTAGAAACTGGATTCTGAGACCTTCATAAACAGACTATAAACACAGAGTTTGTGCATCAGATTTCCTGTGTTTTTGCATTCATACCAATAGCAAGGACGGTACCCAGCCCATACAAATAGAATAAACCAGTAGAAAACTAATAAGCAATAAGGTTTTTGTTTTTACAAAGCAGAGAGAGAGAGAGAGAGACTGACTCTCTGTTGTCTCAGGTAGAAGGCAGTGACAGTGACATCATTATAGCTCACAGCAACCTAAAACTCCTGGGCCCAGGAAATCCTCCTGCCTCAGCCTCACAAGTAGCTGAGACTACAGGCATGCACCACAATACCCAGCAATTTGGCTAATTTTTTTTCTACTTTAGTAGAGAAGAGGCCCTACTCTTGCTCAGGCTGGTCTCAAACTCCTGAGCTCAAGTGATCCACCTCCCTCGGTGTCCCAGAGTGAGCCACCAGGCCTGGCCTTATTATTTTTTTTATCATTCTTATTTTTGTAGAAACAAAGTCTTCTTCTGTCACCCAGGCTAGAGTATTGTGGCATGATCATAGTTCACTGTAACCTTGAACTCCTGGGCTCAGGCAACCCTACTCACCTCAGCCTCCCATGTAGCTGGAACTACAGGTGCATGCCACCACATCCAGCTAATTTTCTTATGTTTTGTAGAGATGGTGTCTCACTGTGCTGCCCAGGGTGCTCTTGATCTCAAGCAATACTTCTTCCTTGGTCTCCCAAAGGGCTAGGATTATAAGCATGAGGCACTAGGCCTGGCCTAACCTTGTTTTTGAAGAGTCAATGCAGCTGGAATTTGCTGCAGACAAAAAGCTTCTTGAAACACACATTCACCATAGAGAGAAAAGGAGCTTTTATGGAGTAGAAAAATTGAGGAGAAATCTTTGTATTATAAAATCCATTTTACTGGGCGGCGCCTGTGGCTCAGTGAGTAGGGCGTCGGCCCCATAGGCCGAGGGTGGCGGGTTCAAACACAGCCCCGGCCAAACTGCAACCAAAAAATAGCCGGGCGTTGTGGCGGGCGCCTGTAATCCCAGCTACTCGGGAGGCTGAGGCAGGAGAATCGCCTAAGCCCAGGAGTTGGAGGTTGCTGTGAGCTGTGTGACGCCACGGCACTCTACTGAGGGCAATAAAGTGAAACTCTGTCTCTACAAAAAAAAAAAAAATCCATTTTACTTGTCAAGGCTTTAATTGGAAATAATTGATTCTGATTAACGTAAAGAGTAAGTGAAATGTCTTAGGTGGATACGGGATAGATCACAGCCAATACCCTGTTTGGGAAAGAGCTGTTCACCACCACTGCCTGGGTCAGCATGCTGTTTCTGATCCTGCTGCCACTAGACAGTGAAGTTATTTCTATCTTTTTCAGAATGATTTATAAACAGTCCCCTGCTCCCTCCCTTCAATCACTCCTTCCACTCAAGATTTAAAGTCTTGGGCAGAAATATTTAGTCTGTTGAATTTAGGTTTCACGCTTATGCTCTGGCTGTCAAGAATCAGGATTAGAAGTGGGTGTTTGGACATGCTTGGCCTCTATGCTAGAATTTAGTTGTGTTTCCCACCAAAATTTAAAAATAAAAAAGAAGGTTCAATATTTGATAACAAAGCACCAGAAAGTGAGGAGTTGATGAGGGTAAATGTCCACTGTATTAAGAGACTGTATTTTCAAGACTGCATTTTACTGTAAGCTTCCAACACACTCTTCACTTTCCTCAAGAGGATCTGCCATGTGCTGGCTAGTGACACTTCATGGGTGTGTTTCTCGGCTAAAACTCCAGGGGGCAGGAACTACTTCATTTGTAGGCAACTCCGTGTAGGGTAAAGAACATGCACACTGATGGAAACAGCACAGGGATCTCGGGAAATCGCTTCCTCTCACTGAGTAATAGTTTGCTTGTCAGTTTCCCTGGTGATACTAACACACTCGCTTTACTGTTCAAAATGATTCAGTGTGTTTAGAGAGACAGTGTAAAACTTGAAATTTAATTTAATTGCATAAGCTTGACATAGTATTATGGTCCTCAAGCATTATTATGAGTTCTGTGGCTTAGGTAATGTCCTTTTAAGAAATTTTTTTCTACTTAGAGTTAATTCAAATTGTCATCTCTGTATTTTTGTTTTTTATTTGCAATCCCGGTACCTCGGCCAGATGTGCACTCCCACACACACATTTACTGTTGATACCCAGGTCATTTTTGAAGACAGCTTCATCATATCTTTTACATGAAAACCCTTCACTGTCCTATATAATTATTGAGGTGTTTTATTTGTTTGCTTTATATGTTATTTAAACCTCTGTCACAATAACATCAGCATTTCTTTGTACATATTTTTTCCTCATGTCTTTTCTGCTTCTGAGCTCTTTAAGGCCAGAAACTTTTTTTGACCTATTTTTATATTTTTCAAACCTAGCTTAGGGTCTGGCAAATGGGCAGTCAATAAATGCTTGTTGAACCAATGGAAGGTTATGAATTCCTGTGTTAGCAGTGCCCAGCACTGTCATTGACAATTAAGTGATATCAGTGACTGTGCCTTGAATTAAATGGGAAAATGTTCTGCTTAGCTGAGCTAAGTCATCCTCACCTTTCTGGGGAACACACATAGAATAGACAGCCACAATTCATTGCTTTATCTAGTTAATTAAAATAACCATTTGTTTATTCATTGTGTCTTCAGGTAATCATACATTTCTTAGATATAGTGATTATATTTTAAGCCATGAGTCCACCCTATAAAGAATAATATATCTTGTGGGGGTGATAGAAATGATAATTGAATCTAATTTAATAACTGTCAGAATTTGAACATCATGTATTTTCTATCTTAAGGAATTAAACATACACCACAGAAGAAAGTAAAATCTCTCCTTTGTGGGCCCCGTCATTCCTGCTTTGTGCTATAAATATAAGATTTGGCAATTATCATGGTATCACATTGCAAGGAATTGTCTTTTTTTTTAAAAACTAATGCAAATGTCTTTATCACTATTGAAATGCTAAAAAGTACTTTTAAAATGAATATCTGTAAGGAAAGGAGGAATAGATGTCTAGAGTTTCTTACAAGTAATTTTAACCATAGATTAAAATAAATGAGTTAGGAAGTTTTGTTACTTTTCCCATGAAGCTCCAATTCCAGAAAACAAAGTTATTAAAAATAAAAACTTTTTCAATAAGAAGAGGTTGATATAACTTATGTTTTCACATATCTTAAAAATTTTTGGCAATGTAAAGCTAAGAAAAGTATTTTCACAAAGTAAGTTTCAAAAATTGTTTTAGTTTCACATTATGAACATACACAGAGGGAATGGAGACATCTAATGTATTTAGACTTCGAAGGTGGATACTTGTGTTTCATAAATAAGCAGTTAATTCAGAATTGATCCCAAGTCATTGACTATATGTCATATTTGATATTTTGAACTGCTCACTTACAATACAAATTGGAAAATATAATAATTCTCTGACTTCAGTTCACCCCTATGATTATTAGGTGACATTTCAAATCATATATTTGTCATTCTTTTCCTGGCCATTTGTTGCACAGAAAGATGGAGCAACATAAAAACAATGTATTGTACATCTTAAGTATTTCCTTTGAGAGGACTTCCTTATTTTTCTTTGCACTCTAATTTGTAGTAGTAGCCAATATGAATAAAACATTTACAAAATTCACAGGACATACATTTTCAATTCTGTTTCATTCATTCTTAGTCCTCCCTACTTCCTCCCAATACAGTTATTTCCCAAGTTGTCAAAAGATGGATGGTGTCTAGGGTTAGTTTGTCATAAAAGGTGAGATTAAACCAATAGAAATGAAGAAAACCATACAATGAGCTGATCCCACGAACCAGACATTTCATGAGTCAGTGCTAGTTTCTCCAGTGGAACCCTACAGACTTCATTTGTCTTCTGTTGAGCCAGCCCCGGTATCACACGTCATGATTTCCCACCATGTTCCTACCTCTGGTGCACGTCCGCCTGCTGAGGGAACCACTGAGGCTAGGGAACATCCAGAGGTATTCCAAAATGAACTCAACTTGTTGAAGCTTCTAAAAAAGAATGCTTCTTTGCTCACATCTCTGCCAAAGAGCTGTCACTTTCTTGGAAAGTTAAATTTGTCACAAGGAAAGAAAATTTTACCATAGCCTGTTTAAATAAGTTAGGGAGTAGAATCATCTCCCCAATGCTTTTTCCATAGCAAGCAAATGTATCAATCATTTTATTCTCTGAAATAACAATTTATTATCCATGCAGGAGGCCTTAGATTCAATCTGCACAGTGTTCTGAGTGTCGCATCAGATATAAAGACCTGTCATCAGTCTTTATCAGGATAATCACTCTGCTCTTGTCATCAGTTTTTAATAATAAAACTATTTATTACCTCAATAATTATTTATGACAAGAAGTCTGCCATTGGCATCATGAATAAATATTGATAAATTGCTTGGTTAATAAACTGGCACTTTTTAAGTGGCTTGGAGAATATGAAAATGAAAGTGGTATTATTACAAGGAATTATTACAAGGAATTGTAAAATGTTTATCTATTGAAAAGATTATATTTGCCCAACAGGAATCCCATGAAAACAAAGTGAGAAATCTAATTTGTAAAAGAACAAAGATTCAGCATGAAAGATTGAAGAGCCAATATTAAACCATAAAAGTATAATTTTCAGATGTTTTATCTAGATGCCAAATTAAACAAATCAAATTTGACTTAGTTTGAGGTATTGTATGTATGTGTATATATTTAAATGTGTGTGAAATATGTGTGTATGTAAGTATATACATACATATATATATATATATATATATATTTTTTTTTTTTTTTTTTCCACAAGGGAAAAGCATTTAATGAACCTTCCCTCTCCATGTGGCTTCAAGCTACCAGGACACAAGCTCCTCCAACACCCTTAATCTTCTCTTTAGCTCTTCTGCTGAAAAATCTGGCCTTCACAATGACTGGCTGCTTTGGGAGTTTTCCCTTCCCCAGAACTTTGGAGTAGCCCGATCACACCACATCAGTGATGGGAGCAGCTCCACTCTTATTTTTGGCAGCATTTACACTTGTCTGCTCACCGACCAAGGTCCACAATTTATCAGAGTTGACAGTAGGCATGTCTCTGGTTCCTCTTTTAGTGATAATGCCTCATACTGATTTTCCCAAAGCAACCTGGGTGATATTTGTCAAAGTCGATCCTGTGATGGCTCATGCCACCAGCATTCCCCTGGCCTCCTGGGTGCTTACAGTGTTTGCTGACACGGCTGTGGCTGTGTCTGTGGCTCTGGCTCACGTGGCCCCAAAGCTTCCATTTCTTCCTCAGTCTGGATGCCATGCCAGCAGCTGAGACAAAAGATAGCTAAATACGTAAATTTTTAAAGTAGAATTGGAGATTTAGAAACTGCATTAAAACAACACACAAACACATATATATATTTTTTAGTTGAGATCAGCTCCTAAAAGCCACAGATATATATATATTTTTTAAATGCCTTTTATGACAAGCAGGAAACATGGCCTTAAAATGGAAGTCTGAAATAGCATTAAATCTCATCCTCTGATGAGCTGCTGGGAACACATGTATATAATCTTTACTTACAGAGACTATTTCCCTTGGGCCAATTTTCTGGAAATCACAAAGGACTCAAAGCATGACTAACAGTTACCTGGTCACTGATGCTGGATAATAGGATATTTAACTTAAAAGTCAGAGTAGCAACAAAGCCAATTCTGTAAGAGGGGTCTGGAACAGACCTCCCAGCCATTCTCATGGCATGGAATAGTGGGGGCAAAAAAAAAAATAGAAGCTGCAGGAAAATAAATTAGGAGAGGTTAGAAAATAATTCTGTGAAAATGTACAGATACAATTGGGTCCCTCTATGGGGACTTACTGAACAGAAATCACAAATTCCATCCAAGCCATGTTCAAGTTAGGCTTCTGGAATTGAAGGAAAATATAAGGGTGAAGCTCCAGGAATGCAAGGCGATCTTTAAAAGGACTGCCTGAAAAGCACTCCCAAATAAGGATTGGAATGCAAATAGTTTGAAAGGTGATCCTTGGATGGATCAGTAAGGAAATGGAAAAGTGAGGGAAGTGGAGGGAGGTCAATGAATGGGATCTTATTGAACGGTTACTGCTGGGGGAATTGAGGTTCATTCTCCTGGAGAACTTTGGGGCCAATCTAGACTGTGCTTCAAAGTCAATACAGCTGAGAGATAAGGAAGCAGGGCTGTTTATCCTCCAGATCTCAGCTATTGGTCTAGCTACTCTGCTTCTGTCCTTCCATGATATTCCTGAGCACATTGCTCTGCCATAAGAAGCAATCCCATGGTATAAATCTACAGATGCCTGCACTTGGATGTTATGGACATGTACAGACATGGTGAGTAACAGGAAACATGTGCAGGGAATCAATAGCTTTTTTTACAATGGGGTAATTGAGAATTAGAAAAAGTCCTATGTATATAAGGGGCATGAAGGAAACAAGGAAGAAGAGTAGTCATGAGTTGCTTAAGGACAGAAGTAAGTTCTGATAAACGTGTTGTCAGGCAATTTTGTCCCCATGCAAACATAGAATTTACACATACTAGATGGTATAGCCTCGGTTATATAGTATATCCCATTTTCCCAAGCTACTGCACATCATATTCCTGTTCTGAATACTAAAAGACATTGTAACACAATGATATTTGTATATCTAAACATATCTAAGAAATATGACATTGATGTTTTGATGGGGGATTGCCCTGAATCTATAAATCACTCTGGGTACTCTGAGCATTTTAATAATGTTGATTCTACTGATCCAGGAGCCTGGGATGTTTTTCTATTTGTTTGCATTATCTGTGTTTTCTTTCTTCAGTATTCCAAGTTCTCTTTGTAGAGATCTTTCCCTTCGCTGGTTAAGTATATTCCTAGGTATTTTAATTTCATTGTAGCCATTGTGTGTGGTACTGAGTCTTTGAGTTGACTCTCATGTTCACTACTATTGGTATATAGGAATGCTACTGAGTTGTGTAAATTGACTTTGCAAAGAAAAGGTAAAGCAAAAACATGGTATAATAATATTATGGGACCACAGTTGTTTGTGTTGTTCATTGTTGACCCAAACATGCTTATGTGGTGCATGACAGGATCATGAATGAGGCTTTCACTTAAGCGCCATGGAAGGAGATGGAGTGACAATTAACTATTGTAATTATTATAATTAAGTATTCCATAGCAGACACAAATTTGGACATACTACAGAGTAGGAACACTGAGCTCTAAGGTTGTCCTGCCATCACCAGAACATTGGTTGTTTTGAAAGAATATTTTTGGGGATAATACTGGTACATTCTGCAGACTCCTGTTTATGTGTAAGGCAGATAGGGTATGGGTAGGATAGGGTAGGGAAATGTTTTTAAAGGCAGCATGGATGACTTAATAATCAGAAGAAATGAAATGGATTATTTAAAGCTTCATTGAGTCAAATCATCTTCAGGGGTCCTCAAACTGCAGCCCGCGGGCCACATGAGACAGTGTTATTGTATTTGTTCTGGTTTAGTTTTTTACTTCAAAATAAGATATGTGCAGTGTGCATAGGAATTTGTTCATAGTTTTTTTTTTTTTAAACTATAGTTCGGCCTTCCAACGGTCTGAGGGACAGTGAACTGGCCCCCTGTTTAAAAAGTTTGAGGACACCTGATCTAGATAATAACTCTTATTTATAGTTTTATTTTTTAAATGGTGTCCCATGTACTAGATATTATACAAGGAACTGGGGATAAATCAGGTAAGTCTTCTGCTCTTACAAAGAGACAGACTATGGAAGTTAGGACTCATCTCAGGAAGTCTGGGAACATTTTGGCAGACAACGAGCCAGTGATTACAAGAATGAAAATGGTAGGATAAAGAGGCATACGTGGTCATCTTAGTAATTCTTTCCCTGTGTATTTGTTCAGCACCTAATATGTGCCAGACATTGTGTTAGGTGAGAAAATTAAATAATTAAGATGATTAAATGACAAATGGAGGTTAGTCTAGAAAAGATTAGAAAAAGTAGCATAACTGCAGAAATCATGATGGAGCTGAGAGCTAAAGAGGAAGAGGACGTCACTAGGCAAGGGCAGGGAGAAGAATGTTTCAGACACATGGAAGACCGTTACAAACATTTTGTAGCAGGAAAAAAGTAGGACAGATCCAAAACACTGAAAGAAATCTCATGTAATTAGAGCGTGAAAAATCATAAGCATAACATGAAGAAGGCTGGCGGAGAGCAGACCACATGGAGTCTTGAAGGCTGAGTTCAGCTTGTGGTTTTCTTCTGAGACCAGAGAGAGACGCACAGGGGTTTTGAGAACCAGGGTTCAGGATGTTCTCTGCTTCTGGCTATCATACAGAGAACACATTATCAGGGGAAGACCTGTTGTTAAGCAGTAGCATTTATCTAAATGAAGGTCGATAGAGATAAAATTTAATCTAGAGCTTGAGAGAAGAGACAGTAAGTTAGCAGGAGAGGATTGGAAGTCACCTGGGTAGAGGTAAGCAGCCTAGACTGGAGAATGTGATCATTTTGAGAAATGCAAATATAATCCATTATTGCTGGAAAATTGAGCACAAAGACAGGGGTGTTGTGGAAAACAATGCCTCAGGCAGATTTTGGAAAGCTAATGAGAATATCTGAAGGATATAAGCTTTTATTCTAAACAATATTAAGAGGTTTCAAGACAGATTTTTGAAAGATAATTGGGTGAAAGGACAAAGATTAAAAACCAACAACTAATTCCATGTACAGATGATGGGATTGCTGTTCTTAGCCATTTTCATGTCAGAAGTCCTTCTGGGGTATTCAACAATCTATCTGATACTATAATGCTCAACACAGAGTGAGCTCTTATGCAAAAGAAAAAAATTGTTACATTAACCCTGATGCAGTTAACACTGATGCAGATCTCATGATACCCAAATTGGCCCTTCCAAGTCTTATGGTTCAATGAACCTACCGACCTTGAGACCCCTGTAACAGCTACGTGATTGATTGCAGCTGGTCAAGTAGGAGGAATCTGGTTCTATCACAGCTGGAACAGACATTATCAGTAAGGATTTCCAACTATATGAACTGAATATATCCACACATGTGATTTTAAAGACTCAAAGAATTATCCACTTATACAGAAGTCATATTAATACAGTCAATATTGTTTCTTGAACGTCTCTCATTGGCTACCTTGTGTGTTTATTTGGTTGATTGGTTAATTGTTTTTTTTTAATGATGATCTCTGTTTCTCTGTCCCAGTTAACTTCAAGATTCTGATTTCTGAGGTGTGGGAATGGATTAAGTATTTGCATTAAAACAAAGCTCTGCAGATAACTGTGACACCCATGTAGCTTAGTCAACCCCATTCACTATACATTAAGTATTTAGCAAAATTGAAACAACATGAGAAAGAGTATTTTAGCTGTTTGTTTACTCAACCAGGACGTATTAAGCATCTTGCTTTATGTAATCCTGATATTGGTGACATGAACCAGAAAGAATTTGCATATATACCAAAAGAGAAAGCTGATTATAGCACCCAGGGAGTCACATGCCTTTTGAGAATGGACAAGGGGGAGGTGGAAGAGAAAAGCTCCAAGTGATGGGAGGAAAACCAGGCAAGAGTGAATCTGTCAAATATTTCATAATAATTACAATGCTTTAATATTTCTTCATTTCTGCTTTTATCACTATTTGGCCAAAATGTTCATAAACATTGTGAGATGGGACCTAATTTACATATTCTGCCAATTATCTGTATTTATGGATAACCACTCAGAGGTTTTCCCCCATTACTCCAAATAATTGAGAATTGGCTATAGAAGCAGTTTCCCTTCCCTGCTGAATAAATGTGCTGTATTTATATTATCCATTACCAGGTGGCAGATGTAATGTTCAGTGATGTGTGTTACTTATCTGAAACTTGAAACTCCTTTCAAGGTTCAAGCTTACCAGTTAATAGAAGATAATCTGTATGGAGCATAAATTTCAAGGAGATGTCTACAATAAATCTTTCGTGAGCCTTCCATTTGCCAAGATAGCTCTTGCTGAAGTTGACTTTATTAGTAGTAACCATTTGCACTAGGATGTCTGTGACAATGATAAAGCTTTTACATTACATGAATTATATTGGACATATTCTATTCTTTCACTTTCATTTGTTTACTAACAGACCCTAAGATAGAAAGCTTTCAAATCATTTGGCAAAATATAATTAAGAATCACTCAGACATGTAATTTAATCAGGAGAATAGGAAATACATAAAGGTTATAAATGACTTCACAAATGACTTTACAATTCTTATTCATACTAATTCTTTTATGATGCAGATTAGGGAAGTGAGTTAGATGGATTTTAAATGTTTGGTTTGCAGAGTATTTTAATTAATTAAAATACAATCCATGTGGTTAACCTAAGTATACAAGGAAAAGAATTATAATTCTAATCTCTTTAATGTCCAGGCTGCTAAATCATGTCTTAGTATTTTCAACATGAAGTTTTACACTGAGATGGTGATAAACATTGGTGAATTTGGAATACCACTTGTAGGAGTATGTTTTAATATTGTCTTTACTCCCTTTAACCTCATTTTGAATGATTCTTCTCCTATGTAGATTTTTAGATTATGGCCAGTCTTTTATTTCTTATCATCTTTGTAGGCATATGAAACTATAGATCATTTTATAT
This sequence comes from Nycticebus coucang, assembly GCF_027406575.1. Classification (NCBI taxonomy): domain Eukaryota; kingdom Metazoa; phylum Chordata; class Mammalia; order Primates; family Lorisidae; genus Nycticebus; species Nycticebus coucang. The sequence goes on from NC_069781.1 coordinate 161,251,539, forward strand.
TAATTCCAATTCTGCTTTTCAGAGAGGTAAACTATGTTTGTTTCTTCTTCCCATGATAGAAAATTGTTTTTGAGATCTAATTCTTCTTTGATAAATCAATCAAATTATATCTTTGAAGCAGAAAAGGAAAACAGACATATAGTTCAAATTTGTATTGGAAATACTATCTCTTCAAATTTTAAATATGCAATCAGAGGAGGAACAATAATACCTTAGAAACCATCTCAAGTGATGGGCAATGACTCTGGCTGTGTGGTAGAACATTCAGCACACATTTCAGAATCCATCAGCTCAGACTCAGCCAAACGTGTCCAAACATCTGTCTAAATAGATTTTGATGCAATTCAATATGACAAAGGGGATCACGTAGACATCCCAGTGCTCAATATGACCCACATTTTGGTTGAAGACATTTTAGAATAATTCTATTGTTTTTCATTGTGGTTTAGAGAAGATTTGGCCTCCATTCATGACATGTTTACTTCTCTTATATCAAAGTATTAATCTATCTCTACCTACCAGATATGTGGTGATAATAAAAAGAACATTTTCTTTGGAGTCAAACAGGCTTAAGTTTGGTACTAAATGCTCTGTCATGAGGTCTGGATCCATTTTTTTTTTTTTAACTTTACTCAGTTATTGTTTTAAGATTTGTAAAATGATGGTTAAGATATTAGAAGAACTTACTTCATAAAGGTTAAGGCAACATTGGATTCATACTACATCACTGTAATCTTCAATCTGCCATTCAAAGGCTATATGACTTTAGATGAGTTTCTGAAACCGACCTGGCTTACTTCCCATCTATAGCTGGGGTTGTAATAGAATCTGTCTCCTTGGGTCACAGTGAAGATTCAGTAATTAATAAATACAGCATGTTTAAAAATATTTCTGGAACATAAGAGTAAATCCTAGTTTGAAAATGTTCACGATTTTAGGAAGATAGAAATGCCTGTATAATAGAAATACATTAATTCTCCCTTGACAATACCAAGTTTGTCCTTCTCAACTTTGCGACCATAGAAGTTACAAAAATATTTTGCAATATGTGTGCATAATAAATACAAAAATAAATGAAAACATTCTGAAGATTTTTAAAACTTTATCTTCAGGTTACAATGTCATCTAACTTGAAGACTTACTGAGAAACTATCTAAAGTAAGACTATATATTGATCTATTTGATGTATTTGTTGAGGTATTTGTCAATGTTTCTTCACAGAAGGTTGCCCTGTCTAAATCAATTGGTTTTTGAACACTCTACAAAATCTGTATTATCTCTAGGTTCAGTTAACTTTGTTTATATGATCTTAAGGAAACTGCAATATGTCATGAATACAAGTAAAAGAGCAAACCTAATCTTCTAGTTAGTAACAAACAGTCCAAAGAAACACACAAAACATCTAAAGGTTGGGCGGCTCCTGTGGCTCAGTGGGTAGGGCGCCGGTCCCATATGCCGGAGGTGGCGGGTTCAAACCCAGCCCCGGCCAAAAAAAAAAAAAAAACATCTAAAGGTCAAGCAAAGTAGTTGACAGGAAGCCCATGAACGTTATTCTATAGCAAAATGTTAGTCACACGCATGAACACTATTTAAAACTTATTAAATTAATATTAACTGAAAATAACTGTTAATTTTGCCAAGATCACCTATTATTTAGTTGAAAACTTAAGTGTGTTAGAAGAGAAAGTTAACTTAAGGTTTTCCACATGATCCTGGTCACTGGGTCATTGAGAAAATCACAGTAATTTAAAATATACTCTATTTCAGGAGATAATAAAGGTGTTTAGTAATATTGTAGTAAATATTATGATTGATACTTAAGTGACAAACTCCAGAGATTTATAAAGTTGCATCACTTACTGAATCTTTTTAAAACCAATGTCAATTACCTTTCCCCCATGTTTTCTTCTAGGAATTTAGAGTTTCTGGTTATTTTTCTTTTACAATTCATACTTTGGGTGCTGTATCTAGAAATCATTTCCTACCTCAAAGATATGAATACATTACGTTAGGCTTTTATAGTTTTATCTTTCATATTTAGGTCTAATAGCTATTTTAGGTAATTTCTTTGTATGCAATGTGAGGAGTGATACAATAGTTTTTAGCATATGGCTGCTTGTTGTCCTAACCTTATTTGATGGAAAGACTGTCCTTTCTTTATTAAATTTTTGTTTCACCTCTGTCAAATAAATAAATTTTTGAAAATAAGTAAAGATTAATTTATGTCTTTTTTTTTTTATTAGGCAGAATAATTGTCTCCCAAAGATGTCAATGATGCATTAATCCCTGGAACCTGTGAATGAGGCAAAAGGAAAATGAGGTCTTAGGTGGAATAGAGATTGCTAATCAGCTGACGTTAAATAAGAAATATTATCCTGAATTATGTATCTGGATATACTCATTCTAATCACTCAAACTCTTAAAAGCGGCAGAGGGAGGTAGAAAATTGAATCACAAAGATGTGACTTGAGGAAGACTTGGACCTACTGTTTCTGGCTCTAAGGATAAAGGAAAAGTGTCACTAGTTAAAAAATGTAGCAGCCTTTAGAAGCTGGGAACAGCCCTCAAATTATAACAAGTAAGAAAATGGGGACCTCAGCCCTATGTCCATAAGCACCTGACATTTACCAACGTGAATGAGCAGGAAAATGGTTCCTCCCCAGAACCTCCAAAAAAATAGTCTTGCTGCCCCCTTATTTTTGTTTGGAGAAACCCATACGAAGCTTCTGATCTAGGGAAACTTAAGATACTATATTTGTGTCATTTAAACCATAAGCTTGTGATAATTTGTTACAGCAGCAATAGAAAATGAATACAGAAAAACTCTAGAGATTCATAAGATTATGAATAAAATTTTTCTGAAATTTTCAAAAATGAGGCAAAGTAAGACTCTTTTATGCCTTTTATGTGTTGTTTTGTGTAGATAGAAAGAATGTCTTCTGGTTCATCACGTTAATTTATCTGTTGATTTAGTGAATGTTTGCTGAGCATCTGTTAGGTCTGGAGACCTTGCAGGTGTTAACAGTGACAATCAGAATATGGAGTTTGACAGCAGATCTGTGATCGGACAACACCTCTAATGCATGGTAGGTGTAATAATTCCTGCCAGAGAAGTAGGAAGACTGAAAAAGAAAAATCATCTATGCTTTGGATTATAGGCAGTTCTTTGTCAATCAGGTTGCTTTTAGGTAGACATTGAAGAATTATCAGAATTTCACCAGAGTTAGATGGGATGGCTGCTTTAAGAATGAAATGATCATGAGTTGGGAATCTGTCGACCTATTTTGATTTGATTTTGCTGCATTTTTCATACTATGTTTAAGTCACGTCTGTAACATCCATGAATAATGTTGGTTTAAACAGTTTTAGGGAGAGGGCACTTGGTACTTCAATAGACAGCTGACTCTTTTGTCCAACAGCTCATGAAACTAGTAACATCTTCCTTAGTTAAATTGAAGTATGATCCTCTCTAATTTCTGGTCACTGACGTTTTCTCCAACAAACTAGAACATACATATAGACATATTATCCATCTTATTTATTTATTTATTTTTGAGATAGAGTCTCACCTTGTCACCCTCAGTAGAGTGCTGTGTCACCATAGCTCATAGCAACCTCAAACTCTTGGTCTCAAGTGATTCTCTTGCCTCAGCCTCCCAAGTAGCTGGGACTACAGGCACCAGCCACAACAACCGGCTATTTTTAGAGATAGTGTCTCTCTCTTGCTCAGGCTGGTCTCAAACCTGTGAGCACAGGCAATCCACCTGCCTCAGCCTCCCAGAGTGCTAGGATTACAAGTGGGAGCCACTGCCATCCATCTTTTAAAAAATTATTCTTCATATCCTTGAAAATATCTCTATCTTTGTGCCAAGTTACATCAACCAAAACTTAACACTGTTGTAGGTAATTCACCATATCAATTTCCCTTTCCTGAATATTCTTGAGTTTAGAGCAAGCAAATGATTTTGAAAACTAAGAAAATTAGTTCTTATAGCGTAAATACAGATATTTCTTGGTAGAACCATTGATAATTTGAAAAATCAATTTCAACTTCAATTATACCTTTCTTTAATAGTGTATTTCTTTTGGGCATCTAGAGACACAATTAAAACTTTTTACCAGTTGAGGTTACACAATAATGTTATTCTAACCAGTATACACTGAAATATATCTAAAATATAGTAGAGATGTTTATGTCTTCTTAAACAGCATTTGAGTAGAGGGAATTGTTCCCTTAAAAGTATTTTAGAAACCCATCTTCCTTTCCTCACCTTCCCAGATACTTTGTTCAAATAAGTATTTTCTAGAGGAATGAAAAATAACTTGGATAGATTGATGAAGCAGTTTAGCACTAAACAGTATAAAAGTACTGATTTTGGGTTCAGAGTAATGTGAGTTCAAATTGTACCTCTACCCAGAGCCCAGGTTATGACCTTGTGCCAGGTTTTTAACCCTCTGAGCACCTGTTCTCCAATTTGTTAAGGAAGAATCAGTTCTGGAAGTTATTATAAGAATTAAATGAAATACTTTTAAAAGTGCCTTCACAGAATGATAGACCTTAAAAAATTTAATAAAGAGTAAAACTGTTATTAAAACATTCATTAATTTAAAAGGTATCATTTAAGACTGTATTAGGTACTATATTGTTTACATACATATTAAGTTTAAGCATCTGTTTGTTCCAGAGATAGAAAATGTAAGATTTGAAACTCACAGTTTCAAGAAAGACTGGTATGTAGGCAAAATTAAATTTTTTTTTAGCATCTGTCTCTTTCTCCAAGCCCTTTGAACTCAGCTTTCTCCACTTTGCTAAGTTACTATTCAGTCATGTAATTTTCATTTTACAAAACAGTGTCTTCATTTGTCTGTTAGGATCTTTTTCTTCTCCTATTCTTTGTCTTTGTGGGTTTACATCTGTTTGGGGAATGAAGATGTCAATATAAATGTAGTATTCAATTAACCATGCCTAAGGGCAATGCTAATACGTACTTTTTAAAGAAAAGCTCAAAAATACCATTAAACAGAGAACAGAGTAACAATCTCTGCTTGGTTGAATCTAGAAATGTTTTTTCTTTTTTTTTTTATTATCATAGCTGTGTACATTAAAGCAACCATGGCATACAATGTGCTGGTTTTATATACAGTTTGAAATATTTTCATCAAACTGGTTAACATAGCCTTCACGGCATTTTCTTGGTTATTGTGTTAAGACATTTATATGCTACCCCAAGTAAATTTCACATGTACCCTTGTAAGATGTGGTCCCACCAATTATCCTTCCTCCACCCATCCTGCCCCCTCCCCTCCCCTCCCCCCCTTTTCCCTTCTTCTTGGGCTATAATTGTGTTATAGCTTTCATAAGAAAGGAATGTTTTAGTAAATCAAAAACATTTGCCAGAGCAGGATGGATTGGGCTGAAACACACTGAAAATAGGGTAAGAAGCAGAGGGATTGCATGATTGTTTGAGAAATGAGGCTTCAGTGAGAGAAGTAGGGACACACACAGAGTGGGCAAGGGAACTTTTGGAGGATTTGAAGTGTTCAGACTTTTTTTCTACGTCTGTGGAAACCAGAAGTTCTGGGATGATATAGTCAGATTTAATAATAATTCTTAATACATCTTGAAAAGGAAATCAATGAAAGAGAAAATTCAGGTGCAGAGAGTGTGTAAAAGACTGTTGAAGAAGATCTGACCAGGAATGAAGAGGGAAGGAATACAGAGTGTCTTTGATTAACATCCCAAATTTTATTTTTTTGGTGAACTCACTTTCTAGTGTTAGGAAGCTTTCCGAGCAGTGTGTTCCTCTGTCGAATGTATTTCTTTTGGTTTTTCACATTTTCTTCTTCTACCACTGCCATCTCCAAACCATCTCTTTTATGCCCTTGCCAGAAGAGGTGATGCTAATTTATCTTGGCCTTGTGTTCTCCCATATTATGTCATAGAGCTAAATAAATTTTCAGCTCTTACTACCATAAGCTTGAGGTAGAATGCATAAATCTTACACATTTGTTTTTCTTCTTCTCTACTCCAAATACTTATCTCTGAAACTGGCACAGCATTGCTGATGCAATCACCAAAACGCTATCCTTATCCAGGATTCCAGATGGTATAAACAGCTCTTTATGTCCTATTGGAAAATGGCATATTCAGGGCAAGTCTACACCTACATAAAATTTCATTGGCAAATTATTTGACACTCGCATAACTGATTAAATTAATTGAGCTTTTAATCTACATTGTTTTATGCAAAACAGTCTGTTTAATCTCTTTCCAAATGTGGATATTTAAAAGAGAAGCATTTTTTGCTTTTCCTCATAAAAACCATTCATTTTTCAAGCATAACTAATTAGCCAATAAGGTATCATAAGAGATGAGTGCCAGTTTTATGGAAGTTTACGCTCTTGTAGGTTGAAATCACTCTGACATTTATTATTCCCAATAAGCTACACCCTTTGGATCTTAGGACAAACTATAATGTTTATGGTGTATATATTTTTAATATTTCACTAAACAATGTGGGATTAACTCATGATACTTATTTATAAATCAAAATTCAATCATCTTGGAGTTATGTACATTTAAAGAATAGTGACTTGGATTAGTTTCTGGGGCTCTTGAGGTAGATCCATATTCCCAGAACAATTTAAAAAATTGCTAATAAGTCACAATGGGTGATTTAGACATCTGGTAAACCTCAGCCCAGGTTTTTAAAAAAATCTCTTCAACATCTGTGATACTTTGCTCTAATTATGTCAAAGCAACACAGAAATAGATGAAAATGAAAACCTCCTAGGATTTGAGGTCATAAGGGAACACATTTTAAAGTATTTGGGATTTTTTTTTTTTTAATTAAAAGTATTTGATTGCTTTACAACAGTTGCTCTCCTGGCAGGCAGCCTTTCCTGAGAAGATATCTTACCAGAAAGAAGCTTTTGTGAAGTGAAGCTCTAAGGAATAATGGCAGCTGTGCATGAATCTGAGATTTCCCTTATCCATCAAATGTTATTTTATAGATATATAAATGTATATGTAAGCTGTACTGGATAGAAGAGGGTCAAAAGTAGGACTTCTGAATTAAAGATGTTGCATTGTCGGGTCTCTTAGTCCACAGAGGAAGTGTTTACAAATAATGTGACTTTTATAAATTGAGAAATATGAATGAGTTATAAACCTGGGAGAGTAATATTTTCCATTGAGAATTGTCATAGTTCTAAGAAACAGGGATCTAGTTCTAAAATATCCATTAAGGTAGAAAGACCTTGCCGTGTGTGTGTGTGTTTTTTCTTTCTCCAAAGTCAACTCCCACTTGCACAGTATTGTTTTGTTTATACCATATACTATTGCTGCTTGAGGAAAAGGAAGGGGTTTAAATAAAACACAGGGATGATATAACATTGTTAAAGTTGAAATAGAAAAAAAAACACATATGAAGAAAAATAAAGCAATTAAACAAGCAATTAAACAAACATTCTCATAGAGTTATCATGCGCAAATATTAGGTTAATTCCAGAAGTTCTTTTTTTTTTTTTTTCTTTGTGGTTGAACATTTATTTCTGAAATTCGTTCATGCACAGGTCATTGTGAAAGTCATGGGTAAATCAAGCTTTATCAAGTTAAGGATACTAAGAGGAAAATTTTAAGTTCCGAAACCACTGTTGAGGGATGGATGACAATTTAAGAAGAATCAGAGGAGTAAAGAAAACAGAGGAAAGACATTAAAAAATATGAAAAAGCTGGTGCAAGACTTTAGTTATCACAGTAATATCAGAATTTTAAAGCAACTAAAAATTCAAACCTAATTGGTTTAAAAGGAGAAATGAAAGTTATTAGGTTCATGTCACTAAAATATCCAGATAGTTCCAGTCTCTCTGAATTCCAGAAATTCTTAAAAGCCCAACAAACAATGGGCAACTGACCACAGCAGTTAAGAGAGGCATCCTCGCTCCCCTTCCTGTCCTCCCCTTGTCTGCCTGAGGTTTGCGGCAGGAGCTGCACAACAACTATGTGGCAGATTTCTCATCAGTAAACTGAGAGTAAGAAAAATACCAGCCACGATGGGTTGTTGTGTAAATTTAATTAGTAGCATATGCATCACTCTGATTTAGCCTTGGCACATAGTAATATGTCAATAAATGTGAAATGTTAAATGATAATCACTACCTCCCAATCATTACCAAATCCATTGCTACCTTATTTCCAGTTGAGGAAGAAGTAACCTAGAGTGAAGTAATAGCCTCAAAATATATGCAATTATTTATTGATAAAACTAGGTCATTGTACCCAGGTCTATTTGAAATCTGATAGATTCCCTAAGGTCTCGGAACAGGAGCTAGCTAAGATAAAATCATTAATTGTTTGCACTCCCTTAACTCCATTTATACTCTTTGCTACTGTCAGGCCAGCATACTTTCCAAATTTGCTGAGTTTTTTTTTTTTTTTGCCCCACATTTTTCTCTCTAAGAAATCAAAAATACTTTTCTTCCTAAGCTTTAGAAAATTTCTTTTCTAGGAAATGTGTCCAGACTTGCTCAATGATATCTGAAAGCCAGTGCTGAGCTGATGCTGCTTCTCTTGTTCTGGGACCTTTCCCATTTGCCAAATCTTTAGGGGAAAAGGGCTTTGCTCAAAAAAGTAAAAATAAGATCTTACTATTTGCAACAGCATGGATGAGCCTGGAGGACATAGTACTAACTGAAATAAGCCAGTTACAAAAAGAAAAATACTATGTGATTATACTCAGAAGAGGCATCTAGAATAGTCAAAAATCACAGAAGCAGAGAACAGAAAGGTGGTTTCCAGGGGCTGAGAAAAGGGAGAAATGGGGAGAATTGTTACTTCCTGGGAATAAAGTTTTGATTACGTGAGATGAATACATTCTAGAGGTCTGCAGTGCAACATGGTGCTTTTAGATAACTTTATGGCACTTTGTAATTATAAATTTATTTAGAGGATGGAGCCCATGTGTGTTGACTAAACACACACACAAATAAGTCAACAAACAAAACACACACACAGGGACTAGGGAAACTTCTGGAGGTGATAGATATGCTTAATACCTTCACTGTGGGGATGATATCAAAGCACATGCATGTCTACAAACTCATAAAATTGTACACATTAAGCATCACATCTATAAGGTATTTTTTGGTGTATCATTTATACCTCATGAAGATGAAAAAAAATAAAAATAGAAAAAAAAAAAGAAGCAGAAGCCAAAATGTGAATGGAGCCTGAGTGCAGGGTCTGGGTATTTCCACCAATAAATTGCTTGTTCCTTCAAAAAACAATAATTGAACCTCTAATCCATGGCACGGTGCTAGTGAATATCACGTCCAGACAGGATACTCTCAGTTTATTGTAGAAAGGAAGTGCTTAAGGTTTAGCTTTATAATTTAATGCTGTATCATGCAACATGTTCAAATATAATCCATGGCTTTAGCATTCGGTCAGGTTATTTTTCTGCCAATCTTTTAAAATATGTGGAAAAATTGATGTTATGTAAATATAAACTTAAGTAAGTGCTTTTTGTTGGCAAGTTAATGCAAACTAATTGAAGTCAAATGAAAAAGTGTGTGGCTTATATTACAAAGATTAATGTCAGTGATGACAATCTATGCATGTCATATGTAAGATATTAATAAAAACTTCAATGGTGCATCTTTTTGTTTGTTTAAGTGAATGTCACCTTTTTGACCTGGAGAGATTTAATTTCCCCTGGTGATCAGAAATCTGGTCATCTGCAACCCCTTAAGTAGCAGGGTCTTTATTGGTCTGTCGGCCTTACTGGAATGGCATTGACAATGCTGAACAACAGAGTGAAATTGTAAACATAACTCAACTGATCGAAATGCCATAACTCTGGAATATTATCAGGGTTGGCATACAGTAATAACACACCCAGACTGGATTATTCCTTTGTGTTTGTTATACATGCTGTTTTCTTGGTTTATTAGCAGATGTTACCATACAGAAACAAGGAGAGTACGTGGCCAAATAAATTTGGGATATTTAAGAAAAATTGAATTTGTTTATTTACTATAGAATTTCTCAGTGCTTATACAATAATTAAGGGCTTTGAAAAAATTTGAGTGAACATGTGTACAAAGTGTTAAGTGACATGTAAGGGTATCTTCTCTCTCCATTCCCTCTTCCATTTATTTTTTGCTTTCATGAAATATTTAATGGGACCAGACAGGTTTTCTGAAATGCGTCTTGGAAAAGCCTGATTTTATCCAACCTGCTTTTACAGATGATGAGACAGAGTCCCACAGAAGTTCAAGAATGAATTTGTGGAAAGGATGGTATGGCAAGAACTTGAAGGCAAAGGACTTGTGTTCTTCACATAATATGAAACCTTGGCTATGGCACACCTCTTGGGAACGGGTCACAACAACAAGAAGCACTCTGCCTAACAAATGCATACATTGTCACCTAGTTGTTGTGCCCACACATTAACCTGAAATGAAAAAAATAAAAACCCTTGGAAATAATTTTCATATTGTAATGAATCGATCAAGCAAAGGTGGTTGTGGTAAGGGGCGTGCTAAGACCTGATATAAATGCTAAATATAGAAGATTCCGATTAGGAACAAGATTGACCTGGGAGAGCCAGAGCCAAAAGCCAGCAATGAGACCCACAAACTGTGAAGAGGACAAGAAACATGATCAAAGAGCACACCAAAGAGAGGGGAAATTGTGATCTTCAATGCCACCATACATCAATAACAAAAACGATCTGAACCTTAATATAGAAACTGCCTTTTTATATTCTGTTTACTGTAAAAAAACAGCTTTCCTTACTTCACTATCAGGCAGAAAGTTCAGGAGTTAGAGAGGGCACTAAAGTTTTTAGGAGGAGCACATTTAAAGAATAAAGGGGCTCCATACCCTTTGGAAAGAAGAAGAGTTAAATTTCAGATAAGAGTCATAACTGCCTTTCTGGAAGCAGAGCAGGAATTAATTGCCCATACTCTCTGAGTGGAAGAAACTTGCCTGTCCAGTTTCTATCACTTTAATGATGTTGGTCATTTAAAATTTTCTTCCCTTCTTTTTTTACTCTCTCCCTCCCTTTCTTCCTTCCTCCTTCCTTCAGTCCTACTAGCCCCCCTGTTTTTCTTTCTTAATGAAGATATGAGTGCACTCTGTCCATTTGTTTTATGTTTGTTTTCTTGTCCTAACTTACCAGTATAGAAACTCATTCTTTAGGAGTAATTTTAAATTCACATAGAAATGTTTCAAAATGTTTATAGCAAACAAGAAAGTTCAAATGATTGCAAATTTGGAAAGCTTCCTGAATTTTGTTACAAAACTTTGTAAGTCAGAAAGACTTTCCAGATGTAAGTGAATTTATCACGTTCTCACAGCCAAGAGCACTTGTGATGTGTGTTGTTATCTATTTTGTTTTCATCCGTCTGGGCAAATAGAACAGTAAAACAATACAAGCCAAATAAATAGCATTAAAAGACCTTCTAGGGCCTTTCATCAACTGGGGAAATTGGAAACAACATTATATCTTCCTTCTTCTTCTTCTTAACCTTTTTACAAAATCTCATTCTTTATAATACGTCGTACATATATTGTTTTTACTGTCAGGAGGCATAAGTGTGACAGCCTGGAGAAATGAGCCTACTTAAATCATTGTTGTAAGAGAAACAAACAAACAAAAAAAAAAAACTGCTGCTATCTGCTCTTCTCATTCTGGGTAGCTAATTAATGGTTGGCAAGTCATTGCTGCATACTAAAACTACAAGGTTGACTGGACACCGTGCCCATAGCCCAGTGTTTAGGGCACTGGCCACATACTAGGACTGGTGGGTTTGAACCCAGCCAGGACCTGGTAAACAAAAATGGCAACAACAATAAAAAAATAGCCAGGCATTGTGGCAGGCGCCTGTAGTCCCAACCACTGAGTGGCTGAGGCAAGAGAATTGCTTACACCCAAGAGTTTGACGTTACTGTGAGCTGTGATACCACAGCACTCTACTGAGCGTGAAATAGTGAGACTCTGTCTCAAAAAAAAAAAGAAAAAGTTGACTAATTCATTAGTCCACACTGGTTTATGAATCCTATTATAGTTGAGATTGTTTTCAAGAGCGAGGGAGATAATAGGTGAAGAGAGCAATAAACAGAATCATTTCATGTGGTGATGACTATTTGGAACATGATAACAACATAGGAGCCTTAGGCCACAGAGAATGATCAAGGAGATGTAGTTAAGAAATATCTTATTAAGAAAGTACCTGTCACCTGAAAAACAGGAAGGAACGAGCCAGAGTCATCCAGACAGAGAAAACACACATGAAAAAACTCTAAAGAAGGAATTAGTGTCTTGTGTTAGAAAGAGAAAGAAAGAGCATGGGCCAAACCATGCAGGAGATAGTAAAGCATTTTAGGAAGTTCATCAAGTTCTATGTGTAGTCAAAATTTCTGAGAGGGCAGTAAGAGGCTGAGGGACATGATATCATTTGTGTTTTTAAAAGACGTTACTTGGTTTCAGATATCTCTTAATTTCTGAAAATGTATTTAAATCTGAAAAGCATAGAGAAAATACAATGATTATTTGAGAATAAAAAGCACATTAGAGAGAAACTGTATAGAATGCAATCCTCTGTGATGTGTACATATATAAGCATCCACATTTAACATTTTATTGGAATCACACATTATTCACAACAGAACATATTAAAATTAGTGATATGCCAAAGTTAACTTAGTAGCAAACTCTTTATTCTTTGAAGTAAACAAAAAATCACCAATTTTACAATAGTTATTTTCTATCTGATGACTTTTTTCACATGGACACAAAAGTGCATAGAAATATTTATAGAGTGTTTAATATGTCATTATAAGCACTACTCAAGGTGTGTTACATTTATTAATGAAACATCTCTCCTCCATAGGTTTCATCTTTTTATTAAGATATTCCTTAGCCACCCATATGGAGAGACTCCTTCCACTCCTACCCCATCCTGTTATATCATCTACTCTTAATTCTAGAGATGTAAATAAGGCAAAGTCTCAGGACATCAGACTTGCAGCGCTAAAACTGAGACAGTCACAGAAAACAGATAATTAGACAAACCAGCCATTCTTTTATATCATAATTGATGCAAAAATACAGACCGGGACAGTAAGACTTCTCTCCCGACTTTTGTTTGTTCCATCAAACAATGTATGATTCTTTTTGAACTGATAAATAGCAGTGAGATCACTATTTGTTTAGAGTCATTGATCACCCTTATTATCAGCATAGAGTAAGACCAGACGTATACAGATACAGCTATGCTGGTTAATCAAGATTTTCTACCCATTTAATATATATCCAGATGCTCGCCCCATTGAAGTACTGGATGGAATACTTCATAATTATTTTGATATATTACATGGAGTCTCACTCTGAGTCAAGCATTCAGATAGAAACCTAATATCTAGCAATAATGACAGATAAGTAAGCCATTTTTTTTTTTTTCTTAAACAGGCCATATTGCAAGTTCTGGGGGAATAAATTTCTAACCCATTCTAAGGAGGTGAACATCTGTTCTTCCAATCTGGAAAAAAAAAAAGATATTTTCTAAGCAGCTTAGTTTATACCTTTGAGTATGGTGCTAGCTTTTTAGCTTCTTGTTCAAATGCCAGCTCATTAATCAATTACTATTTTCTTGATTCTCCAAGTCAAAATAATTTTATCCACCTGACTCCACATAATTGTGCCTACAGTATCTTCTAACAATAACATTATTCTTTAAATAATAAATTTTGGGTTTTGTTTTACTTTTCTGCACAGGAACCAAGGATTTATACTTTGTATTTATCCCATTCCACTTAAAACAGAGTGTTGTAAACCACAGCTCTTCAATAAATATTTGCCAAGTGTTTGAAGGAACAATATTAGGTATTGGTAAAGGTTCAGTTTTTGAACATGAAGTTTTATGTTTTAAGGATCATAGAATCTATTCTAGTTAGGGTTACAAATGATTTTTTAATTTAATGAAATATTTTGCAGTTGATAACCAAGTCCTAAAAAGAATAAATGACTGTACCAAGGTCAAAAAGCTGATGTATTTGTTAACAAGGACTTAAGTTCAGTATTTGGGTGTCTTATTGTATTTTCTTTTTTTTGAGACAGAGTCTCACTTTGTCGCCCTAAGTAGTGTATCGTGTTGTCATAGCTCACAGCAACCTCAAACTCTTGGGCTTACGTGATTCATTCTCTTGCCTCAGCCTCCCGAGGAGCTGGGACTATGGGAAACTGCCACAATGCCGGCTATTTTTAGAGACGGGGTCTCACTCTTACTCAGGTGGTCTCGAACCTGTGAGCTCAGGCAATCTACCCACCTTGGCCTCCCAGAGTGCTAGGATAATGGGCGTGAGGCACCAAGCCCGGCCTTGTCTTATTGTATTATATGTACACATATTTCCATATAGCTACTGACCTCATCTATATTGTACTGCTATAACAGAATAACACAGAGCGAGTAGTTTATAATGAACAGAAATGTATAGGCTCACAGTTCTGTAGCCTGGGAAGTTCAAGATTGAGGGGTTGGCATCTGTTGAGATAAGAACCTGCATCAGCCCATGGTGGGAGGTAGAAGAGCAAAAGAAAGAAAGGGGGGATTAAACTCTCCATTTTATGCCAGACTTAACCACACCCATGAGGATGAAGTCCTTAAAGGCCCAAAAGTTAGCACCTTTTAATATTGCTATAATGGCAATTAATTCCAATATGAGTTTTGCAGGAGACAAACATTCAAACCATAGCAGCTCCATATGCATTTTCTGATCTGATACATATTCTACTTCCAGGATCATCAAGAGTTTGTAAAAGCTATATAAGGTAATCAAAAAAGGAATACACTCCCAGATTAATATTTCTAAAGGAAATATCAATCTTAATTTTTCAGAGATTCCATATGCTATCAAACATGTGTGATCTCACCCATTTTAACAGGTTGCCCAGTGTTAAGCAACAAATTTGTGTAGGCTAGAAGCATAGTTACAATTCTAATATTTTTAGCAGCCCTCTAGTGATTACCTAAATATGGACTTCTGACCATCCCAGCAAAACTTCAGTCATAAATACTCAAGGCCTGCAAGATGTCCTCACTTATAGATGGAATGATCATGTATCACTCAATTGTAATAGCCTTTATTCTTAGTATGGTAGGCAGGACAATAAATCTGCCATAGAATCAAAGATAACTAAATCCTCAGTTATCTTATATAATTTACTACATAGCCAAGCAAATTGGAAAGATTACTTCTTAAACTTTTGTTACATTTAGATGTACAATGGGGGATGATAACCATATATCCCTGGGTTTCTTCATATGCACTGCTCTATTTTGTTTGTTCTGCCATCTAATACAATTTATGAACCTTCATGAACACCTGTGATGTTTATTCTCCACATGAGTTTTCCATTACATACAATCTTGTTTTCCATCTACTAGAATATAGTTCTTTATGCATACACAATCATGCACCCTTCATCCGTTATCTAGTACATGAGTCAATTATGAACAAAGCCAGACATTAAAGGAAAAATTTTAATCAGTATTGTACTACTGCAATAGGGAGGTGTCTAATGTGAACTGAGCTCAGCTTCCATTTATATAGAGGTGACTTTGTGTTTAAAAGAGAGCAGAGGACATAGAGAGGGAGTTCAGTGAGGGCTCACCAGAGTCCACAAAGTGAAAAATCACAAAAAGCAGGAAGGGGAAGCGGCTCATGTGAAATTCATCTGAGTTTGTTAACTGACTGTTACTAAAGTCAAGTCTAAACTCACCCACAGAGTATGGGAGGCAGGGACCATATCTTCAGGTGTTGGTTGGTGCCAACAGTAAACTCTGAGGAAAGCTGTGAGTTTCCTCACATAGGCACTTCGAAGGGGGTTAGGTTCATTCTAGGGATGTGCCCTAGAGCTCTAAGAAACTATGTTAGTCTTTTACTCAAGTTTTCACAGACCAAGGTTGAAGTCTAGTTGAGAAAGGACTCAGAGGAGCCTGGCCAGAGTCTGGTCAATAAGAAATTTTTCTCACGGTTTTTCAACCTCAATGTTGTTGATATTTGAGATGGATAATTCTTTGTTTTGGTGTGGAGGGTCTCGGAAAGTTCTCTTGTACATTGCAGAAGGTTACTGGTGTCCTGGACTCTACCTAGACACTGACAGTAGCCCTTTCACACCCCAAGTTTAACAACGTAAATTGTCTAGAAGTTGCAAGAATGTCCATTTAGATCAAAATTGCTTCCAGTTGAACAACAGGAATTTACCACAGAGATGCTCATAATGCAAAGCCCACCAGCTCAAAGTTGGGGATGCCTCTCTTGCAGCCCTGAAGGAACCTCAGATTCAGTGCAGCTCTAATCGGATTCATCCACTTCTTTACTCCCTAAAACCGTTTCCATCCTTTCATTTCTGATTTCTACTAGTGGCACAATTACCTATCCTTCAATCTCAGAAACTTGAGATACATCCATGACTAAATTTTTCCTACTTATTGTTTATACATACTAAAAATTCCCCAACTCAAAAAACAGAATACTTTCAAATGAGTCTTCTTCCTAGCCTCTGCCCCTTCCTTTTTCAACAAATAGTTATTGAAGGAAGATTGCATTTAACATATATTATGTTTCAGTTTGGCCTATGCATAACTGTATATTAAATAAGCAGAATCATTAATTAAGTAATGAGCTAAAACTAAGAACCAAGAATGAAATTTCCAAGGACTATAGACATGGAAAATGTATAAATAAATCAACTGGGTTAAAAAAATTATAATCCCCTATCCTTGTCTCAGCTGTCATCTCTCTATACTAGAATTTAGTTCACAACTCATCGTAGTGAGTAATTGCACTAATATCACTTTAAGACACGTAAAAGTAGTGTCATTGGTAAAAACACATGGGTCAGCACCATTGATCTTACGACAGACAGATTTGAGTATTTTGGTATTTGACAAAGAGGGTGACATTTGCTCATGGTGACATCAAAATATATTACCTTCATGAAGTTTTAAAAATTGGGATAGATTAGTTATTGTCATTGTGCTTTAATATGACATAATTAAAATTCATGAATCAACATAGGTGATTAATGTGTGCGTGTGATGTGTGCATGTGTGTGTGTGTATTTGTATGTGTGTATGAGAGAGTGAAGGGGAGGGAGAGAGAGAACAAAAGAGAGAGAGAGGTCATTATTTAAACAATATTGTCACATTTTCATATTTTTTTTTCCTGAATTAAGGGTCTTAGTTTCTTTTGAAACTTTGTTTATTTTTTTCTATATTAACATAAAACTAAAATAACTGTCCTTTGGAAATTAGAAATTAAAGCTCATCACAGATGGTGGCTGTCTCCTCTTATCCAGTCATCTGGCTCGTTTCAAACAAATCCCTATTTAATTTCTTTCTTCTAGAAAATTTCTAATCAAACCTTAAAAAATCAACTCTATCTAACATTCCCTCCCTCCATGCCAAAAATATCAGAAAATGAAAGTAGAAGAATTCATGACCTTGAAATGTGAGCAAAACATCATGCAATCACCACTGTAGGGCACAGAACATTCAGTTCCATAGAACAGGTGGCAAAACAATTACAGATGTGCAGCTGTTTTATGCCATCAAATTCTCCGTGGAAAAGCTGGAGGTGATTGTTATGTAAAAAATGTATTTTATCTTCACAGAATATATTCAATAAAACTGTGAGGTATGTAAATTTGCCAGCCAGAGGTAGAGACATTTTGAAATTTGACTATAGTTGTGTTTTTATTAAGAAATTACACTTATTAGCGTAAATCATCTAAATTATAAATTAGCATAATAGAAACATCTCTGCAATAAAAAGCTGCCATTCTATTACCACCTAGCTTTATTTCTATGAGACTTTATTAGCAATGAATATCAAACAGGCCAAGAGATGAAATATATTGCCTAATGTGGTGTTGTGGAATGGAAAACATACTCCATGAATATGCAAACTCTATATCCATACATAAAAAAAGAGCTTTATAAATATATGCCCAGTAACACCAACATGGTGGCTGTTACATTATTTTCTTAGCATGCCTCACACTGCATATACCTGTAAGTATATGATATTCAAAATGTATCTTTGCTATTCAGGAAATAAAACAGTAATTGAAGAAATGTTCACTGAGGACCTACCATAGACATGGCAACATAAAAGGTGTCATGGAAATGGGTGGTGGAGAGAATTGGAGAAAGGAGAAAAAGAGAGGCTGGGGAAGGGAGAACAAAAAGTAAAAGAAGAAAGTGAAACATTTCTGGTTATTTCGTTAAACCCTTAACCCAACACTTGAGGTTGGCATATGATGCCCCTTACAGAGGTAAGACATGGGGGCTCAGATGAGCAGGGACTCTCCTGCGGTAACCCAGGGAGCTGGAGTTTGAATTTAGCCCTTGTGGTCCTGAGTCCCTTGCCCATGTCACATGTCACGGTTTCTTGGAGAAGGAATGAGAAAGGGGAAGTTGGATAAACAGACTTTGTGGCCAGCACACTCACTTCCACCAAAGCTTCTCTGCTTCTATTTTCTGTACAAGAATTCTGCATAGTTGTGTATTTGAAGAGTAGTTTGGAAACAACTGCACGAATCTGTTCATACCTCCTGTTTTCTATGAGTTTGTGTCGAATCATCAGTATGACAAAACCAAACCACCCAGGAATGCACAAAATGCTTTAGTAAAGGTGAAATAGGATCCTTGTGTTTCTAGGACATGTAAGGGAGGGAGCTTGATAAGGAAAGACTGAAGGAACTGGAACATGGGTAATGGTTGGAGATAGCAGGGGAATGGGAAGGAGTTAGTGTGGGGAGGGCTGTCTGGTTCCTGGAACCCAGATGTTCCCACTAAGCAGCACTCACTGTAAGTTTCAGTAGGATGGACTCTCCTCTTGAATAGAGAGAGTTTGGAATTGGTAGTATGTGTATATGTAGCAACTTAGAGAATATCTTGATTAAAGAAGGAGTGTTAGTCCTATGGAAGTAACAGTCATCAAAACTCAAGGAGGTGGGAGGGGAGAGTGGGGGATGGGTAAATTCAAACCTAGCAGGTACAATGCACCCTGTCTGGGTTTGGGTGCACTTATTTGACTCAAACTGTACAAAAGCAATTTATCTAACCATAATGTTTATACCCCCATAATATTCTGAAATGAGATTTTTTTTAAAGAGAGAAAAAAACCAAACCTTTTCCCCAGATATGTTCTCAATAGTGAATGACTCCAAATGGTCTATTCCAATATTGTTGCCTCCCACCTACTTGACTTTTGATGACTGTTACTTTTGTAGGTGCACAGGGAAAGATTTTTTCTTTTAACCTTACAAGATAACCATTTCAAACTGTAAGATTATTGCTTTGACACAATTGGATTTAATGAGAACACTGTATTATAAAAGGTTTCCATATACATAACTAAAACAAGTCAGAGGCTTCTCACCTACAAGAAGGCTGGTAAAGACCATGGATGACACTCTCTTGCTCCAACCTCAATCTCCAAAGTTCTCATTCTCCTGTTCTAATGCTGCCATTCTCTGTCTCTCATTCCCCTGCCATCTGGCCATACCTTTTTCTTGGTGTAACATAGGAGTTACCAGCACAGGTTGTAGGATTAAACTGGCTGGTCCAAATCTCAGCTTGGATACTAATAGTGTGACTTGGTGTTCATTGATTCGTGGATGCCCCATTTCCTTGTATGAAAGTGAAAATAATCACAGGTCAGCAGGTAGAGCTGAGGACTGTGTGAGCTAGCATGAGTTAGGCTTTACTCAAAGTCAGTCACAGTACTACTTGTTGTATGTGAGTTAAAATGGGCACAAGAACAGTCATAATATATAGTACTTAAATATTGCTTTTTCTTATTTCATGGGCTTCTTGTGAAGCCTCTCAATACAGTGCTGTCCTTCCTCTTCCGTTATCTAAAAACAAAAACAGAGGTAGAGAAGGCCAGATTATCTGTAAATAAAATGAAAGCCTTTCCTTGCATTGAATGATAAAGTGCCTTTTCAGTCTAATCACTGTTCTGTGTAGGAAATTATGGAGTTGTTGAGAGGCTGCAAACTTCAATATTCTCTCCCACTGCACGGAAACCTGTGTCTCCACCACTAGGTTAGTGGGTTTTGGAGTTAGAGTAAGGCACAAAAACTGACTCTATGTGTGCCAACCCTACCCAAATTATCCTAAGGGAAGTTGGTAGGAATACTCATATTGCCTTACTTGTGTTTCCTAAGCTCACTTGCGATTTCTGGTTTTATTATGACTCTTTAGAATTTCACTTTTCAAATATTAATTACACTCATCTAATATGAAAGAGTGTAGTGACGTGATTAAGATGTTGCTACGAGAACTGTACTTCAAGGTCCACATTTTGGCTACTCTCCTCACTACTGTGAGATGTGGACAACATTATGGGCCCATAATTTCCTCACCTTGGAATTTTAATGATATCTAAAATCCGAGGGATGTTGAAAGGATTAAATAAGACGGTGCAAAAAAGGGGGGTGTCTAATACCATGTCTAGACCACATATGCACACATTTATACATATACGTTATTCATTCAGTAGATGTTATTGTTACTATTAAATCCATATTCTAGTCACTGTGACAGGGACCAAGAGCTGGATTCCAGAACACAAAGATCTATAATAAATCACAAAGGGATGGGCATGGAACCCTTGAGATCTACTGTCTTAGCAAATTTCAGGTATACAATTCGTTATTCATTGAGATAGTCACCATATTGTATATGAGGTCTCCAGAATTTATTCATCTCATAACTGAAGATATGTACCATTTGAAAAATTATCTCACCTTTCCCCTCATCCCCCAGCCCCTAGTAACCACCATTTTACCCTCTGCTATGAGTTCCTTCTTTTTTTCTTTATTCCATATATACATGAGATCACGTGGTATCTGTCTCTGTCTGGTTTATCTCACTTGACATAAAGTCCTCAAGATTCATATTGTTGCAAAGAAAAGACTTTTCTTATTTTTTAAGGCTGACTCATACTCCAGTGTGCATGTGTATGTGCGCATGTGTGTGTGTGTGTCCCACATTTTTAAAATCCATTTATCTGCTTGCAGACACGTAAGTTGCTACTGTGTCTTGGCCTCCCTTCCTTTTTTTCTCTAATAATGTTACAGGTTATTATTTGGAATTTCAAATTCTCTTTTTCCTTGTAAGATTTGCAACTTGTCCCTTGAGAGACTGCATGAGGAGGTCATGGCTCCCTCTGGAAAATAGAAGTAATGGTGAATAGAAGAAATTAGTTTTGAGAGTGAGCCTGGAAAATAATGTTGATTCCTAGAATGTTGAAGAGCCAATGAATGCAGGGACCAAGAAAATAAATTGGTGGCATGTGATTTTTTTTTTTTTTTTTTTTTATGTTTGATTCAGTAAGTACATGTGAAATATCTATTCCAAATCAGGCACTATTTTAAATTTTAAGTTGTATACACTAACAGTCAATGAATAAAACAGGTAAGGAAGAAAGTGAAAAGCAAGATTTGAGCAAGGGGGAGAGAGAAAGAGAAGCACGCAGACAGGAGGGACAGAGAGAAGAGTCTATGTGAAGAGAAAGCCATGTGCTAAATACTGGACATAGCATAACAGGAAGCCTCAAAAGGCCGGAATTCCATAATAATCTTATAAAAGCCATCTCTGTGATTACAAAGTGGTACAGAGGGGCCCAATTAACTTGCATTTTATTTAATCATAACCTCCAAATAAATGCATTTTATCTAGAATGGAAGCATAGTCCAGTAGGTCAAGGGCTTTTTATTTTATCTTTAAAGCTTTTTTCTCTTGCTTGTATTGTGTGGATTTTGCAAATTTATGCACTTCAGTCACATGTAATGTAAATAGGAAAATAGGACTGTGCCTGCATTTTAAAGTCTGAAGAGCTGTGTCATTTGGACTTCTTATAAGGGGTGACATTCCTCATTTCCCAGGGCACAAGATGCTGACCCAAATCTCATGAGAAAGTGACATTCCTGAGTGTGGCCAGAAACACAAGAAACACACCTTCCTGAGGGACAATAAGCTTTCAGCGATGTGGCTCTGAGGAGGAGGTAGGCCTTCTCCTCAGAGTGAATGAATACACTATGCTGTTCGATCCTCTTATGACAAAAACAGCAATTTAATCCATATTCAGTTAACCATTAGCTTCAATAACGGTGATGGCATTGAATTTGCAGCATGACTGGCACTGACAATGCCTGAAATGGAGCACTGTAAATATTACTGCTGGGAGATTCCTGCAACAGCTGCTGGGTCGTACTGTAAATGTCTATTTCCTCAAGGGAGCACTTCCTGCTTGACAGTTTTACAATTCTTCTATGTTCAGGGGACATAGATTAGATTTCCTTAGGCAATTGCAATAGAGACAACTGTGGTTGTCTGGCAGTGGTATGCAATGTATGGAAGCTAATAATTTCACATTGAAATTTGAAAGCAAAAGGCATGTGTTTGCTCTCTCTCTCTCTCTCTCTCTAATACATTATTTTAATGGGAACATCCCCAAGTAATAACAAATGCCATTTTTCTATAAATAGAGAACATTCAAACACTTGACTCAAATACCACAATGTTCTGTGCTCTATCTTTTGGGCCAACCAGAATCAGGTTATGTATCTTTCATCTTTTCTGAACTATACTTTATTAATTTCTACAGGCTTGCAGTTACTTTATTAAACTTTATAACAATCTATCCCAATGTTATTTAATCAGAAACACTGTTGTGCTTATATAAACAAACTCATTTATTTTTCAATGATTTCACAACTGAGATTGGCTGGTGTCTCCCAGTGTGCAGCCGTTCAACACGGGAAAATTTATCTGTGAGAGTGTTAATGTTACTGTGAGGAGGATGGAATGCTGCCCAATCAGGCCATTGTATATGTGAATACTGTAGACAGAGACTCTGATGGACAACAGTGAACAAGGATTACATATCACAAACAACTTTTTTTAATGGTACAAATAGAACTTGTTGCAAGATGGAACATTCTTTCAACTGTCCTTGTGTATTTATATATGGCTCTGCATGCAAACTTTTTTGTAGTGTCTGACCAGTCTCAACACTAAGGCCACTTTTTTTTCTAGAAACTGCTGTAACCTACTTGATAGTAGTAGTTTCCTGAGAAGAAGATTTGTATTAGGTGTGCACAAGCCTACCCACAGCACTCTGTTAAACACTGGACATTTGGCCTGTTATTTCTTATAACTTAAAGACTTATAATAAGTTGACCAAGTCTTCAGAGTATGAGGTTTGTCATTCCCTTAAAATAGCGAAACCTTGTTTGTTTGTTTTTAATGAAATGGGTCTTTTCAGTATGCTCTTACCATCTTTGCAAAAGGTTTGGTGTTTCTGAAAAGTTCTATTAGACATCACCTGATCCTCCTGAAGTCTCAATAGGGGTTCACACTTTTTCGTCTGGAATTGGCCTTAATCGAGAAGATCTTTCTTATTTTGAGAACCCATTGTTTGAAAAAGCTGTGCTGGGTACTTCGTATACCTCTGAATTATACTTGAAAACTAAATCATTTTGCTCCTTAGTCCAGCTCTGCCTTGTCTCACTTTATTATAGAGGGCGGGGACACTTTCTATATTCCATTTGGAGATGAAGATACCCTCCCCTATCTCCTCAGGTTCATTATGTACATTTTATACTTTCCTCATTAACTAAGGTAACAGTTTTACTGGAATTTCTGTAACTTAATAAAGTCTCCTCTTTTTCCTCTCAGTCTTCCAAGCCCTTCTAGATTTTATCAAAGATTTCCTCTAAGTTTTACATGCTTCTGTTTGGTCCCAAAAGACAATGCCACATGGTTTAATTTATTATTGTATGTAGCAATATACAATAGTTTAATATAGCATGGTAGTCTACTTTTTTTTTTTGGCCGGGGCTGGGTTTGAACCCGCCACCTCCGGCATATGGGACCAGCGCCCTACTCCTTGAGCCACAGGCGCCGCCCGATAGTCTACTTTTAAGTTCTCAATTTCCGTTTGTTTGCTATTGCTGCCTAACAACTTCCCCAGTAGTTAGTGGTGTAAAGCAATACTTCATTACAATAGTGAATTCTGTGGGTTAAGAAATTTAACCAGGCACAATGTGGGTGGCTTGATTCTGCTTCATGATGTCAGGAGCTTTCACTGGGAAGGCTTGATATTTAGGGGCTAGAAACATGTGTTTTTATTCATGTGTTTGAACGTTGACTGGGATCTTAGCTGGGCCTTTAACCAGAGCACTTGCAAATGACCTCTTCATGTGTCATGGAGACCTCAGAAAAGGTAGATATCTTAGTTGGTTCTAAAAGTAAGTTACCAGTTGGTGCCTGTGGTTCAAGGAGCAGGGCACCAGCCCCATATACTGGAGGTGACGGGTTCAAACCTGGCCCTGGCCAAAAAGGGCAAAAAAAAAAAAAAAGAAAAAAATTAATAATAATAAAATAAAAATAAAAGTAAGTTGCTGTAAGAAGCTATATTGACTTATATATCTTGGTTGTTGAAGTTATATAGTGTCATTTTTGCCATGCTCCATCAGCCAAATCTGTTGCAAGCCCAACCAGATTCAAGGAAAAGTAATATACAGGGTGGCCACAAAGTTCACGTGCAATTTTAAATTGTGCACTATTTTAAATTGCATGTGAACTTTATGGCCACTCTGTATATTCCCAATCATTCAATGGGAAGAGTGTCAAGGGAATCTGGTAAAAGAGCATGTATGATGAAAAATATCGTACAGCTATCTTTGGAAAGTGCATATTTAACATATTTGCTCACATTATGTCCTATTTTTATCGTAGCATTCATATGTTAAACAAGGCAGGTAATCAAGTAATACACATTTTTCCTACTATTCTACAAAAATCAAATTAAACATTAATTGAAAAAATACAACCTTTAAGCATGACCCTGTTCATAATTTATCATTCATATTTCTACTACTGTTCTACATCAACTCACTCAATTTAAAGATAAATAAGGTGAGTTGCAGAGAAGCAAAGGGAGGGGACCCTGCTCACAAAATATATTTTCTATAGGGCTAAGATTTAAATCCACATTTTAACTCTGTTCCATGGTCCATCAGTTAAGATAAATAGCCTATTACCTGAACTCATTATTAGAATATTTTCATACTACAAAGCATCTTCTATGGTGGCATCGGTGGCTCAAGGAGTAGGACACTGGCCCCATATACCAGGGGCGGGGGGGTGGTTCAAGCCTGGTCCTGGCCAAAACTGAAAAAAAAAAAAAAAAGAAACAGCGTCTTCTAATCCAGTGGTTCTCAACCTTCCTAATGCTGTGATACATTTTCATTGTTATAAAGGGGTCACAATTCACAGGTTGAGAACCACTGTTAAAGGAAAAGATTCCAAAATAAGCAAAACAGAACTACAACTAAATGGTAAGAGTAACTTCATTTGAAAAACTGCTTAAGTCAATTTTCTTTTCAATGGAAATCTTGACTAAGTAGTAATTCAGATATATGTTGATTTATTCTAAAGGCAGTGATGAATAAGAAATATCCATTTTAGAAAGCTGAATCAGAATTAAAATTAAATTACCTTAAGAGATTCAGACATTAAGAGAAGTTTAATGGTAAATGTATTCTTAAATATCTATGATAGAAAGAAGCATGTATGAGTCTGACAATTAAGTTTATGAACTTGCTACCATGTGCTTACGTCAGCAGGACTGTACACACAACTCCGTAAGTTTTCATAACCTTGGTATATCAGTGTCTCATAGCTGTGTTCATGTAGATGTGTAGTTGTGTCTTACTGAGTGGCATACATTATCATTGTATGTTTTTATGTGCTATGATAAGAATGTCATAGCTTGAATTAGAGCATCAAATAGTCATAAGTTTCTTGTTAAACTTGGCAAGAGCAGAAGTGAGATCAGGGACTAGTGAGATCCAGGGACTCACTTGGATTAACCCAAGTACATGGGAATAATGCCATGAAAAAAGTGGCAGTGTACAAATGGATTATGTTTGTGTTTTTTTTTCCTCTGAAGGGAAAGCAAGTATCTGATGGAGAGAAGTCAGGGTGGCCAGGTAAGAAGCAGAAATGATGAAAACATTATAAAAATGTGTTGAATTGTATGTCAACATTATTGGCTGACTATGAGAAGCATAGCAGACCAAGTAAACATGAGTAGAGAAACAAGAAAATCTTCACTGAAAATCTTGGCCAACAACTCATGGCTCTTGTATCACAACAATGCACCAGCTCACATAGCACTGTCTGTGAAAGAGTTTTTATCCAGCAAACAAATAACTGTATTGGAACACCCTCCCTATTCATCTAATATGATCTTCCAATGACTTTTTTATTTACATGAAGATAAAGGAAATATTAAAACAAGCCAATTTGATTACATAAAGGATAATACAAAGACAGCTCTGATCGCCATTTAGAAGAAAGGATTACAAAATTGCTTTGAAGAGTGAGCTAGGCATTGGCATCAAAGCTTCCCAAGGGGAGTACTTCAAATGTGAGGGCAGTTTTATTAAACAATTAATGAATTATGTAGAACTTTTTCTTGGATGAATTTGCAAACTTAATTGTCAGACCTTCATATGTCAAGATATTTAGTTTTCTCAATATTTTAAAAAATTAGCATAGAAAACATCTACACATTAATTAATGTAATGTGGCTATTAATTTTTATGGTTAGAAAACCAAGGTAATGGGTACAAAGTTAATGAAGAAGAAAACTGAGATGATCAGATTATTTTTATCATCGCCTTTAACATTAACATTGTCCAGTCATCTCATAAACATGGGCATTTGAGTTAAAAGACTGTTGGGTGCAAGGAAAATTAATAAAGGAAAAAATAAATAGTACATGAACAAACAAAATACTAGTTGCTCAACTAGTATTTCTTGATACCTTATGATATCAACCATTACTATAACTAAAATGCAATTTAAAACTTCATGACTTAGGCAAAAATAACAAATCTGGAGAAATCACATTATGACACTTTAAACTACACTACAAGTATAGTAGTATTGTTATTGGCACAAAAATAGAGACATAGACCAATAGAACAAAACAGAGAACCCAGATATGAAACCACCTATCTACAGCCAAATGATCTCCAACAAAACTGACAATAATGTGGGTGTAGGGGAAGCTCTATTCAACAATTGCTTTTGGGAAAATTGAATAGCAACATACAAAAGAATGAAACAGCATTCATATCTTTAACCATTCACAAAATTAATTCAAGATGGATGAAAGACTTAGATCTAAGGCATGAAACCAGAAGAATTCTAGAGGAAAATTAGGAGAAACTCCTCCAGCGTCATAGCAAAAAATGTATGACTGAGATCCCAATGGCAATCACAGCAACATCAAAAACAAGTAAAGGGGATTTGACTAAACTAAAAAGCTTCTACACAGCTAAGGAAATAATCAATGGGACAAATAGACAACTTACAGAATAAGAGAAAATATTCCCTATATATATGATTAAGGGCTAATAACAAGAATCTAAAAATAATTCAAAATAATCAACAAGGAAAATACAATAATGAAAAAGTGGCCCAAGGATATGAGTAGAAGTTTTTCAAAGTAAGTTAGACAAATGGCCAAAAAATAACCTGAAAAAATACTCAATGTCATTAATCTTCAGGGAAATGCAAATTAAAACAATAATGAGATACCACCTAATGACAGTCAGAATGCTTTTATTAAAAAGACCAAAAACAATAGATGCTGGCCTGGATGCAGAAAAAAAGAAATGCTTACCCACTGTTGAAGGGACTGCAAATTAGTTCAACCTCTGTGGAAAAACATTATGGACATTCCTCAAAGCACTAAAAGTAGACATACCATTTGATCCAGCATTCACACTCCTACGCACTTACCCAAATGAAACACAGTCTTTTCATCAAAAAGACACCTGAACTTGAATATTTATTGCAACACAATTCACAATTGCAAAGGTGTGGAATCAACCCAAGTGCCCATTAGTTCATGTCCAAATTAACAAAATGTGGTATATGTAAATCATGGAAAACTACTTAGCCATAAAAATGGATGAATTTATGCCTTTCACAACAATTTAGAAGGAACTTCAGTCCATCATCCTAAGTGAAGGTTCTAAAGAACTGGAAAGTAAACACTACATGTATCACTATTAAATTGAAACTAACTGATGAACACACATGTGCATGGAGGGAAACTCAGTAAAACTTAGGGGAAATCAAGTGGGGAGTGAGGAGGAATGGAGGACTAAAAACTACCTAATGGGCGCAGTGAACACTATCTGGGTGATGGGCACACCTACAGTCATGACTCAAGCATTAAAAGGTGATTCATGCAACAAAAAATCTGTACCCCCTTAATATTTTGAAATAATATATATGTGCATATATATGTGTATATAAATACATAATATATATACATATATATATAATTTATTGAATTGTCTCTTGGTTAGCTAACTAACAAAATAAATAAGAAAAGACACTGCCGGTGGGACTGCAAACTAATACAACCTTTTTGAAAGGAACTATGGAGAAACCTCAAAGAACTCAAGCTAGACCTTCCATTTGATCCTGCAATCCCATTACTGGGCACCTACCCTGCAGGAAAAAATTATTTTATCATAAGAACACTTGCACTAGACTGTTTATTGCAGCTGAATTTACAATAGCCAAAATGTGGAAACAGCCTAAATGCCTCCCAACCTAGGAATGGATTAACAAGCTGTGGTATATGTACAGCATGGAATACTATTCAACCATTAAAAAAATGGAGACTTCACAGCCCTTGTATTAACCTGGATGAAAGTGGAACACATTATTCTTAGTAAAGCATCACAAGAATGGAGAAGCATGAACCCTATGTATTCAATTTTGATATGAGGACAATTAATGACAATTAATGACACCATGGGGGTGAGGGAAGGGGAGAGCCAAGAGACAGAAGGAGGGAGGAAGGTGGGGTCTCCGTGTGTGACACACCTTTTGGGGCAAGGCACAGCCATAAGAGGGACTTTACCTAACAAATGAAATCAGCGTAACCTGGTTTCTTGTACCCTCAATGAATCCCCTCAAATAAAAAATAAATAAATAAATAAATAAACAAGAAGAAAAAGAAAAGACACACACATGCATACACTCTTTCTCTCTCTTTTTCTTTTCTTCCTGAATGTATTGCAGTAAAATTGGTATCAAATAGGACTGGAATGAAATTAATAAAAGAGTAATGAAACTCTTTGTATCAACTATTTGCTATCTATCTAGATATAGATTTATCTTCATATTCAGACAGTCCTCAACTTAAGATGTGTCTTACAGTATAAAAGTGATAGGCATTCAGTACTTTTCTCAACTTCCAGTAAGATTATGTCTAGATAAACCCATTGTGACTTCAAAATATTGTTATTTTCTTTTTTCTTTCTTTTTTTTTTGAGACAGAGTCTTACTCTGTCACCCTGAGTACAGTGCCGTGGTGTGATGGCTCATAACAACTTCAAACTCTTGGGCTTGAGAGATCCTCTTGCCTCAGCCTCCTAAGAAGCTGGGACTACAGCCGCCCACCATGATGCCAAACTAGTTTTTCTATTTTTAGTAGAGACAGGATCTCACTCTTGCTCAGGCTGGTCTCAAACTCCTGAATTCAAACAATGCACCTGCTTCGGCCTCCCAGAGTGCATTATTTTTAGTTTATGATGGGATGGGGTTATCCAGAGGTAATCCCATCAGAATGGACAAGTATCTGTGTACATATCTATAAACATTGCTGATTTACATAGTTATCCCCCTTTTGGAAATTTATTATAAAGGAACAGCTCAGGGGCAACAAAAAAATCCATACAATTGTAAATAATATTAAGGTAGCCTTAAATATATATATATAACTTGGGTATGTGCATACACAAACTAAACGAAAATCTTAAGGTTCTAGTAATGAATTTCAGAATATAACCACCAAGCGAAGAAAGCTATATTTACACATAGAACAAAACTAGAAGGCAGTATGCGAAATTACAAATGCTTGAATAATGTATCGTGGTTGGAGTTATGAGTATTTTAAAATTCTATTTCTTTCACTATTATTCTAATATAAAGTCAAAATACTAAATCTTGAGAAATTTCTGGAGATTGGTGGCAAAGAATGTTGCTCACTCCTTGGGAGACCTAGTATAAATCAGCTGTCTCTCCCTCTCTGCCTCTCTCCCTCTCTCTCTGAGGATCTAAGGAACTTGGGCAGTGCCTGTGGCTCTGTGAGTAGGGTTCTGGCCCCATATACCAGAGGTGGCAGGTTCAAACCTGGTCCTGACCAAAAACTACAACAACAGAAAAAAACAAACAAACAAAAAAAAAAACCTAAGGAAGTTCAGGGTTCATTTTAAGACTTAGAACAGCTGCTGCAGACATTTGGCCATAATAAGTGACTTTAACCTGTAAGATGACGATGACACCAGGGAAGGATAAGCGTAGGGATTGAAATAAGTTATTTCTTTCATGCCACTGTATCAAAACAAGATTGAAGAGGAGAAAACATCTATACACAAGATTCAAGTACAGTTTTAGTTTATTTTTTGTGTAGAAGTGGTGACATGAGCAGATGTTTATGTCAACACCTTTGGTCATGTTGTTCACAAGCAGATGCAGATTTATAGAATGAAACTATAAGTATCCACCCCCTTTAGCCTCAGGACCTTTGCTTAATTCAATCAGCTCTTAGCATTCCTATGACAATAAGCATTAGTTTTAGAATATGCTGGTCATTCAATTATGCCAATAAGAAATACACGGTAGAGGTTTTCTGGAAGATGTTTGACCTCTGGAGTCTTCCCAGGCTTTGCTTCTTATGTTCTATAAGATGCCAATTGCCCAGTATCCATCACCTTGTACATGAGCCCTGGCTACTTCCATTCAGGGCAAATCAATTTAAAAGGGTGTTCTCCATTTCTCCCCCTGAAGGATGGCTCTTCAAGTGTAAGCTCTGTTTATTTCCTGATTGTTCACTCTTTTTATTGAGTATGATTCTACCCTCCTTTATTCTGGCCTTAGAATTTTGTCTCCCACCTGTCTTTTTCCAATTTGCCTGAAATTCAGCCTTCTGTAGTAATTCTAAAACTAGGCTGCAAATTGCATTTTCCTTCACCAATTAAATGTAATATGATCACTTGGATCCTAAACCCACAATTTTCATTTCCTTGCTCTGGGCCATAGACCAGGTATGAGGAGGTTTAAAAGATTCGACATTGAGAACTACAGGTCTACGAGAAGCACCTGCTTTGGTTTTTCACAGATAGGCTTCCCTTCACCAGTTGAGGAATCATCCACAATGTAAAAGATTTATACTTTAGGAGTGTCAAATGGGATGGGATTTAATTTAGTTTTTAAGCCTCTAGGGGAATTTTGAAATTGTGATTACTTTGCATACTATTTGGGGTGTCCAAGAGAGTTGTACTACATAGAGTAATAAATACAGAAACACATAAATACATACATACATATTTAATTTTGATAGTTCCACAGTTATTTGAATATATTTCAAAAAACACATTTATAGATAATCAGAAAAGTAAAATCTAAAATTGTTACTTTATGTTTATTATTGCAAAAGAGCAAACAAATTTTTTATCCTTAATTTTTAGCCCTTGTGATTGACAGCACTATTCAGATGTCCAAGCCTGAAAATCGTGTGCTATCTTCATGCCCTCTTTTTATTCTTTCTCATGACGTCAACCACTAGGTCTTATTGATTAGATCTCTTAATATGTATCCCTTTGTGAGAATTCCCACTGCCAAGACTTTTCTAATTCTTTAATATCTATGAGTGAAGGAGTATCTCTATTATCTTCTTGTATCTGATGTATACATCTCAAATCTCTCTCTCATAACCTGCAATAATCATTTTTCTATGTAAAAAATTAAAATACATCAGTTTGAGTTGTTCTGCTTAGAAAGCTGTCTTGCTTCCCCCACAACATTTTTATAAAAAAACTTGAAACCCTTTCTTCTGTTCATATGCAGTAAGTTTAGAGTCTAATTTTTAAAGCATTACCTTCATTGGCTAATCCTCTCCCACATAAGCTCTTGTCTCTAGACACACCAGCAAGCAGCAGTGCCCTTCATAAGAATGACTTTTTAAAGCAAAATTTTCTTCTTGGATGTTTACCAAGCTAAATGTAGAAAGTGGCATCTTAGCTGTTTATGAAGAATAAAAAGTTGCTATCTTTCAGGAAAAGTGACAACAGCTGAGAGTCCCAGGGTTGGATTTGAAGCTGTCTGTGTCAGGGAAAGGAAGTGCTCCATCCCTGGGCCTTTGACAGTAGTGGCAACTTTCAGCATCGCGTGTGCAGAGCCAGACGCTGCCTTCATCTGCTTGGCAGAGGGGAAAGAGACTCTGGAAGGGCTGCCAAGTTTTCAACAGAGGGGCTTTCAGATCCAGAGAAGGGACCCTTAAGGACCAGTGGGCCCAGTTTGCCAACTTCACATCCAAGGACTTGGCAGACACTGCGCTGTCCTCATTAAAATCCAGTTTAGATCATAGCACTTTTTCATTCCTACCCAGCTGTAGCCAAGGTGGGGGGTGGGGGAGAAAGATAATAGAAGATATCACACACATAAACACATACAAACATGCATGTAAATGCATTACAAACCAAAAATGTTAAACTGTACATAGGCCAAATGTCGAATTCATTTTCAGTAGCTGTCAGCGGGATGTCACACAGGTACTCCACACTTCCTGAGCCTTCCTTTAATCACCTGGTTTCTTTCTTTTTTCCTTTTCCTTGCTGCCGTAATTATTCCCCACTTTTAATATCCACCCACTGGATTTAATTAAATTTTTTATGGTTTCAGCTTGTTTGCCAGGCAGGTTCCTTTTCACGTTCAAAGCCTGGCACAATTCTGTGTCCAGGCAGTAAAGGTTAACGGGGAAGTTTGTCAGATCCCTGCTTCCCACAGTTTCTCTCATCCTCGCTCTGTGATGTCTGTGATTAGTCAATATGAGCTCAGCCCCAAGGACACTATGTTTTTCGAGATTAGAGAGGCTGATGCTCTGAACACATCATCTCCCTTGTCACTTCCTCCCCTCATTCTGCCCTAATTGAAATGTACTTTCATGACTTTTTTTGATTTCCCAAAATCTATTTAATGTTCTGTTTAGTCTTCTGAGGTCTTTGTACTATGGTAGGAAATGTCTGTAGCAAGTTCTGGGATACTGGGTGAGCTGCCCAGGTCTTTATTTGTATTGTTTTTATGGCTATTTTCCTCCTTGTTTACATTCATTGTAAATGACATAATCACAAAGCCATTGGCAAGGTCATGAAAGATGTTCCATTATAAAAACTACAGTTTTAGGTTTTATGTTTTTCATTAAGTGAACTCATCCAAGGTAAATTCTAATAAGACTTGTTTCACAATAAGTGTAACTTTCTTTAGGAGGTTGAAGAATACTACAATATCTTTGTGGAAAATGTTGATTTTTTAAATGAGAATAAAAAATAGTTTGCTGGTTTTTTGAAGGAAACATTCATTTATTCAAAGGACATTTATTAGGATTCGAGTAGCAGGCATGGCAATAGGCATTAAAATTGGAGACAATGAAATTACTCCTCTCCAAAATGTTCACAGGAAGTTGTGAAAGAGACATGAAAAGGCACTAATGGTGAGGTAGACACCAAAATAGAGGTATGTAGATGAAGATATTAGAGTATAGTCATGTGAGAAAGATCATCCATCAACCAGAAATTTGGGGATTCTTGCCAAAGGATAAAAAGTAGATGGGGACAGATGAAAGTAAATAAATCATGGTTTCAAATAGATTCTCTAGATAATCCTGGTACTGGACGAGGAGTCAGGTGGGAGAACTCTAAACTTAAGAGATTGAAAAGTGGGAGGCAATGAGACGTCTTCTGCATTATTAAAAGAGGACTTAGATTCAGAATAGTAAATATCCAGAAACCATTTACTCTTCCTATGACTAATGTAGTGAATGTGGACCCCAAAACCAGAGGGAAAACCTAATGTTCCAGACAGCTAATGATTCCAAGCCATGATTCCAATCTCTTCAAATGGAAGAGCTGAATGACTGCTAGACCCCTCACTATGGTCACTGTATGATTGCCAGACATTACAAATTATTGGAATACAGCACATACCCTATAAAAATTGAGCAATGGAAGGAAATAGAAAAGGAATATCAATAACAAAAAGTTAAATAATATCACCATAAGGCACAAAATAGTAATGTAGAAGACATTAAAGGAGCAGTGTTTTATAACATGATAAAAATTCAGTTCACAATGAAGATATAAGATCACAGACTTCACTTATATTTCATAATTTTAACAAACCAGAAAAACAATTCTGGGAAAAGAGGAATATTGCTTGCCAATATAGCCTTTCTAAAACTTCAATAGGTCAGATAGAGAATTAAATAAAAATAATATATGGAAGATGTATGACTTAACAAGATTTACTCATATTTATGTGCTACTTATACGCAAAAACACAATACACACATATACACAAACACATATAAATATGTATATTCGTACATAAAATCAAATTCAAACTGTATGTAATCATATATTATTTGTTCTCAAACTTAAAGCACATGGTATTTTCCAAATACATAAAACATTACCTGAGAAATTAATCATATATACTCTATTAACAGGAAATAAATTCTGGAGAGTAAAGAAACATAGCAAAAGAACATGTTATGGAAGCATAGAAGAGAGACAGATATGACCAAAGAGGGTTGTCAAGGGCTGCATAAAGAAGGTCTAAAGAATGAAGGAAAAAGTACAAAGGACAAAGTGTGTTCTAGGGGAGGAAATGGCTTGGAGAGGGTTGTCTTGTTCAGAGATTTTTGGGATTCAAGCAACTCACTCATTCAAACAAGGTCTGATAAAATGTCATAACTTATGAGAAGCACAGGAATACTTCTTTGGAGCCACGGTCTATTCTCAAAGGCAGGCCTCCTATTGTCTGGAAGCTTGGTTAGGAATATCTCTCTGACCGTCTTCCTTTGGTCTTCTCTCTCTCCTTTCATCTTCTTCTCTCACCACATTGTTTTCCCTAATTTCTGATCTTTATTTATCTGTTTCATTTTTCTTCTTTCTCTGATTATTGCTTTCTCTGGTTCTCAAAAGGGAGGAAAAAAACGTGTGTGTGTGTGTGTGTGTGTGTGTGTGTACACATACATATACATCCGTAAGTGTTAGAGATCCTTTTAAGATGAACATATAAGAAACAATAACATTCCTGAATATCGATTTCAACTTGCTGAAAGAGAATCAGATTTGCTCAATTCGAGTCAAGGGTTTATTCCTAATTCAAGAGATTGCAGGTTATAAATGAGGAACTATGGGCCACTCCCTATTTAGTAGATGCTATGAGGAAATGCTTTTGAGAAATATTCAGAAATAGATGTGAGAGGGTGACAATAAATGTGGTTGGAAATGGGAGCAAAAATAAAATCACTAAAGATCTTGGTTTTCCAACCTCCCCCAATTCTCCGACTGTAGGTCAGAGGAAGACTTAGAAGATTTTAAGCAGGTTATGCCATGTCCAGGAGCTTGGAGAATGGAACAGTGGGGCTAGAAACTGAGAAATCAAGAGCATATAAAACAGTCAGGATGGGAAGAAAGAATCATATTCAAGAGAACATTTTCAGTCTCCCAGTTTAGCCTTGTACAAATGATAAGCCCTTAATGGCCTAAATGGTCTAGTAACAACACCTTGACCTGACTCATTTATCCTCTCTAGGCCTCTTGAACACCTAAATGATGAAAAGTAAAATTCTGTTATGGAGTCTTTTGATGTAAAAGTTCAGGTATAAATAATGTGAATAATTACACTGATATTTGAATAGCTGAATTGATTATTTATATTTCTCATTAGAAATCTTGATTATTCTTCCTTGAATTTGAACTGGTGTATTTTGCTGGCATACTATGGGTAATAGAAAGGTAAGTTTCATAACACGTTGAAACATAATTTTAAAAAATGGCTCTCAAAAGGTACATTTGTGTTTAGTATGCCTGTTTAAAACTTTCTTAATGTTTCTTTTAAATCACAATTGCATATTGTTTTAATATAGTAACCTTTCCAAATGTGTTTATCTAAGTCAACTCTTGCTCTTCTCCAAGTTCTGAATGTCAGACCCTAAGCTCATTCATTTACGAAGAATTTGATGGTAAGCTCCATTTGAAATACTACTTTTGTTGTGTGTCTGACCAGGGATATATATGCAAGTTACTATATCCCCAGGCAGCTTACTCCATTTCTGGGCAATTCTGACTAGGGCATTCTTCTCTCCTTTGGATTAAAATTAATATTCCTAGAAAATATTGAAAAAGTATTTTTTCCTGAATAATATATAAATATTAACATATTTTAATTATAAGGTATTATATTATATATGTCTTGCCAGTAATAATAATGGTAGGGATTTTTTTTTAACTATAAAAGCTGAGCCTACTTTTCACTCTCAGCAGCCCACTGGTCTGCTGCTTAAACACTTCTATGGACTTTGTACTTTTTTTTCCTCCCAAATCTCCCATGATGCCAGTTCTTCTGTTATGGACACAGTGTGATGTTTTAGTTTTCTCCTTCAAGTGGAATGCTCTGAAACAACAAAATCGCAACAGCATATTTGATTCCAGGATCCGATGAATGCTTGTACTTAACAGCCCAAGAACCTTTACAATTCTGAGATTCCATGATTCCGTAACAAGGCCAATAGTGTCACTTTAGTGCCACCTTGACATGGCTTCATTTTCACCATGGAACAAACTCATAACTCCATGATATTTAAACACCATGTCAGAAAACATCAGCTGTTGCTTTTCCAGAGATATGGGTAACAGCTGTTTGTTTCATACCAAAGATAACCATGTGCCCTCTATGACTCCAGAGCCCTAAAACAGATTTTGTTTTCAGCATAAAGATGACTCTTCACCCTTTGGAGATTCAGATGACAAAATTCCATAAGATATAAACAGACTTCAGAATGATGATTTTGGAATATTCCATTTCCCTTTCCTGGCCTGGTCAGTTGAAACCATCTGGCTATCTTGCTTCTCTGTACTATTGGTAAAGATTATTTCCTGAGTTAGCATCAGAGAATTTCTATCTGGTCAATTATTTTTTATTTCCTATTTAAATCTCAGGCAATAAATGTTTCTTATTGTGTTATAGCTGTGTAACACTGCTGGTTCATCAAGCAAGATTTTAGCATATGATAAAGACATGTTCCCTGATATTTTGTGCATGAGGTCAGATAAATGTTAGCTAAATTCTTTTCTTTTAGATGACCAGAATGGAAAGCATGCTGACTAATCAGTCTATATCTATTTGCTGAGGGAACCCGCAAAGTTCCAGACTTGAAGATGGAAATAAAGATTCATTGTTTTTATTTACATAGAAAATAAAGCTTGGATAAATTGTTTACCTCACTAGAGATAGAAACATTGACATCAACAAATATAAAAATTCTAGGAGCAACCACATATAGAAATAAATTTAATTAAAAATTATTCATAAGTTTTTATTTAATTTTCATTTTTTCTATAGCATAATTTCCAATGATGGCCAATTATATTATACACACAATATTCATGCTGCTGTTTCCACGTGTTTTCATCGCCTAAAATGTCCTTCTGACCTTGCCAATGAAATGAGGTCTACCTGTCTTATATTTTTCCTTTTTTTTTAATTATTATTTCAAAATATTATGGGGTAAAAATGATTTTGTTTACATATGTAAATTTCGTTATGCCTTGAGTCAGGGTTGTAAGTATTCCCATATCTAGATAGTGTTCATTATACCCATTAGGTAAGTTTTGCCCATCGTCTCCTCTCTCCTCCCATCTATTTGATTTCCACTGAGTATTCCTTCCCTCTGTGCACATGAATCAGTAAGTTCCAATTAACAGTGAGTACATGTGCTGTTTATTTTTCCATTCTTGAGATATCGGCTTAGGATAATCGGCTCAAGTTCCATCCAGATGAGTGAGAAGGCTTCCTCTGTTCTTCATGGGCTGAGTAGTATTCCATGGTATATATACACCACATTTTGTTAATCTACTCATGAATTGATGGGCTTTTGGGTTGTGAGGTTCCATACCTTCACAAATGTGAATTGTGTGGCAATCAACATTCAAGTGTAGGTATCTTTTTGATAAAATGCCTTCTTTTCCTTTGGGTAAGTACCTAGGAGTGTGAGTGCTAGATCAAATGGTAGCTCTACTTTTAGTGCTTTGAGGAATGTCTAAAATGTTTTTCCATAGAGGTTGGACTAATTTGCAGTCCCATCAACAGTGGGCAAGCATTCCATTCTCTGTTCATACAGGCCAGCATTCAGTGGAATAGCGTGGCAAAGTTCAGATAAGAATAGGTTGAAGATAGAGATGTAAGAAAATGGAGACAGCTCATGTAGACAGTACATTTGAAATTGACTGTGACAGAGAGAAGAGAAGATTCACGAAGAGAAGACATCAAAGATCGCTTCTGGATTTAACTTAACCAGTGAGCAGATAATGGGTGGTCTGAATAAACAGAATGAAGAAGGTACCTGAAGGGTAAATGTGTATTTTGGGAAAATATTTGCCAACTATTTTGATCAGAGAATAGACATGTGGTGGGTAGTTAGTAGAGATGAAGCAAATATGAAAATATATATATATACACATATATATCAGCAATTAATGTAACAGATTAGATGAGGCTGTGGATCTTTGCCTTGAAAAGCACATCTATTCTTTAAAATGTCTACATTATGTTCTTTGTGAGTTTCTACTCCAGTGGATCTGTTCTTCTCTGTCCTTTTTCTTATTATATCGTCTAGGTTTTGCAGAACAAATCTGAATAAAGTCCTGCTGAAAGAACAGATTGCAAATGCCACCTATCGCAACTTCAAACTTTCCAAGATTTGCAAAATTTTTATTTTCTGGTGACCAGACAGAATGTATTTTATAAGTCACAATCTTGAGGAACAACTAATTTCTACTTCTCTTAGAAGACTAATTTTCTTCCTGAGGGCAGATATTATAGCCAACATTGTGGGCAACCCTATATCCCAGGGGAAAAATAATTTCTTCCTAATTGTGGGCATCTTAGCCAGGAAAGGGGCCACAGAAATAAAAGTGTAAGCTTTTCAATTCCCTAAACTTCAGAATTGAGCTGCAGAAGAGATTAATGAAATTGTAGTAAACTTTATCAAAGTTCCTAAGCAATGATGCAGTCAAGAGTTAATAAATTCATAGACTTGAGTTTTTGGTATGGCTAAATTTAATTATATGGTACATGCAAGCATTCAATTTTATGAAGGTGAAAATAGGATACCTTGCAATAAAATGAACATTGGCACCAAAGTGTTCAAATTTGCAGATTTAATGTGCTTCAAAATAGCTTCATTTTATCACCATTCAACTGCAAAAAAATCAAACTCATCTAGGAATTAATATCTAGTATAGAGAATGACAACATGAAGCTTTCTTTTCTATTTCAGAAGGCACGGGAAATAAATAGGTATAAGAATGATCATGTGAAATTTATTTGGAGACAGTTAACAGCCTCTCCCCAAGAGGCCTTTAAAATAAATACACACATCATTTAAGATCTCTCTAGATTGAAAGAATAAAGGTGCTAAATTACAAGAAAAGCAACTCTCTTTCCAGCCCTCTGACCTTCCTCCTTCCACCTGCTTCAACTTCTAACCTGTTTCTTGATACTTGAAGTTCTAATTCTACCATATGTTCAAATACCTAGATACATACCATACAATTTTTCAAAATGGCTAAAGAGCAGTCTATGTGTGATGCAAACTAATTTATGATAACCAATATACATAGTATTAAAGACAAATGCCCAAATTTCACACCAGATCAAGTAGGAGTAATTTAACAATACATAGTTGAATGTGGCTAAACAGCACTCATGAAGATTTCTTGATTATCCAGTTTTTTCAACTGATGCAGACAGCCAAATCAAAGTTTCAGGCCAAATCAAATTTATTCTGAAGCCTCATTGCTTCACTGAAATTAACAGGATTAACCAGATAATTGGCAAAACTTTGTTTCTCTTTGTGGGATGTGAAATGGTTTCAGGTGACACTGCTTTCCCAGGTGTATATTAGTCACAGCTGGGATGCCATCTGTGGTCCTCATTACCTTGTTATTTGGGTTACAGAAGCAGAATCTATCTTTTTTTTTTTTTTTTTCCTGAGGAAGTATGGCATCATTTTAAAGAGCATATTTGCATCAGGCTATTCTGCACACCATCTCTTAGTATAAGGTCTTGGGCAAGATTCTTAACCCCATTGATCTTAGCTTCCTCATCTATAAAATAGGAGGAATTAATTGTGCCAACCTGATAGGATTGTTGTGCAATCTAAATGCATCATCATTTGTAAAGGATTTAGTATAATATTTTAGATGCAGTCAATAGTCAATGTACGTTGTTGTTTCACATTACTTATTATTGTTGCATTATTATTAGCTTACTTGTGAAATCTAATACCTTTCCCATAGATTTCTGAGTTCCTCATTAATGATGGACAATGATTTGTGGATTCTTTGGTTGA
This sequence comes from Nycticebus coucang, assembly GCF_027406575.1. NCBI lineage: Eukaryota > Metazoa > Chordata > Mammalia > Primates > Lorisidae > Nycticebus > Nycticebus coucang. Next base: position 161,292,139 of record NC_069781.1, read on the forward strand.
GTTGCCTTTAGCTAATTTAGGAAAGTAAACCAATGATTTTAAAATTAAATTAAATATTTACTGGCATCATATAACTTGAGCTACTCATCATTTAAGTTTTTTATTCTTACTAAAAAAGACACACATGTCCAGTTAGCACTTTAGAAAAAATAGATAAACTGATTCCATATTTTAATAGTTTGGGTTAAGTTAGTTCCTCTTCTATTTCTTTCTTTTTTTCTCTTTCCCTTTCTCTCTCTGTCTATGAATTTTTTAATATATCATAGACATCTTTTCTATCATTATGCACTTGACTCTTGAGCAATATCGGATTAGGGGCACTGATCCCTCACTCAATCGAAAATCTATGTGTAACTTTTGAACACTGCAAAAACTTATCTATTAATAGCCCACTGTTGCTTGGAAGCCTTACCAATAACATAAACAGTTGCTTAACACATATTTTGTATGTGTATGTATTACACATAACATTTTTATAAGTAAGCTAGAGAAAAGAAAATTATATAAAGAAAATTATAAGAAAGGAAGAGGAAATATATTTACTATCCACTAATTAAAAAATGGATCATCATAAAGTGTTTCAATCTTACTGTCTTCACTTTGAGTGCACAGTGAGGAAGTTACTCTTGCTGTCTCAGGAGTGGCAGAGGCAGAGGAAAGTCTGTGTATAAATGGACCCACATAGCTGAAACTTGTGTTCTGCAATGGTTGACTCTGTGTGTTTGTATATGTGTATATATATATATATGTATATATAAGTAAACATCAACATATTATGCACATCTTTCCTATCATTGTTACATTCCTCTGTAATAGATACTTAATTTCTAATAGATATGGGGAAGAAATATAACACTTTTGAAAGGAAACAATGTGAATCACAGTATGGAAAAAAATAGTTGTTAGCTTTATTTGTGTTTATTTCTGCTTTAAGTATGTTTTGGAGTTGTAAGTCACTCTGAAGTTGACTCTTCCAAGAATTACACCCATTCTTTCCATTAGTTTATGACTTACTTAGGACCTCAAAGCAATTAATTGTTACTTTAATTAATTCTAGATCTTGATTTTTACTTATGTATTTTATTGGCTTCCCAGTCAAATTAATGTTCACTTGCAAGCCCTAAAGACGAACAGTTCCACGTCTTTCTGACTGCCCAAGGAGAAGTTATATAACATATATAACATTCCTAGCTCTGCTTTATCCATGCCTTCTCTGACTTTGGCTAAAGAATAATCTTTTTTCCTTCTTGGTTACCTCTGATTTTTCTGATGCATCAGATAAGACTCATGGCTTAGAAACCAAACTGGTTTTCATTGAGTAGAAATCTATTCATTTATTTTTCACAATTAAGAAAATATGAATGTACAACATCTGTACTACATAGGTGAGCTACAAACACACCTACATGAGTCTCTGGAATGCAAACAGGGAAGTATTGAATGAGAATTCTAGTCATTTTGTTCTGTTTATAATGAAGATTAATTAACATTAATTTAACTTACATTTTATCACAATTGCTATGTCATATTAAGATTTTAATATCATCTTAAATAATCAAGAAGTGTTACAGGACTTTTTTTTTTATCTCTTTAGCAACACACTCCTTATGTTTTGAATATGAAACTTGAAATGTTCTTTATACGAATGTAAAACACTTAGACCAGTAATTTTCAACTGGTCTGTTGTGGCACACTGGTGTATGCTGAGAGGAGTTTAGATATACTGTAAAACTTTTTAAAGGTCATTAATTAAATTATTTTTGACAGAAGTTTAAAGCACAGTAAATATATTCTTTTTTTTACTCTTTTGTTTGATGAACATAACTTAAGTGTGCCACGGAAATTTAAACACAGGTTCAAGTGTGCTGTGAGATAAAAAAGGTTGAAAAACACCAATTTAGACATTAAAATTTGCTTTTAATGATAGAAATGTAAATTTGAAATGTTAACTCTTCTTGAGTTGTGATTTCATTGATAATATAGTAATTCTAATTCCAGTGGCGAACTGAAGTTAAAAACTAGAAAGTAAAAGATGAGCTGAAACATGTCCTCCAGATAGGAAATGATCTTTGATATGTTTCGCAAAAGAAAGAATTAACAGTACTGAAGGAGATAATTATAAAATACATCACACATCATATAGAACTATCTGTGGCTTTACAGATTAGAAATTTGGGGCTTAGAGAAGTCTGGCAATTTTTCAAATATCATTTTACTTTCTAGACCAAACCTGGGGTTTACTCCTGTTCCATATCCTGTGGCTACAGGGCCTTTTTAATGTGAAATAATTTATTAAGCATATGAGTCAAAAGCAAGATGTTTAAAAGGAAAAAGAATAAAATATTATTTTTTAACTTCAAAATACATATAAACTCAGGAAAAAAACTGTTCTGTTGATGTTATTCTAATTTTGCTATTGTATCATTTACCATGTTTGATTTTTCTGATTTTAAAGGTAATACATCATTTCCTATTAAACTGCAATTGCCTCCAAAAGTTGTGATTATATGAAAACCGAAAAAGTATTTGAATCTGGGGAGGATTGAATGTCAGAGGCTACCCCCAGATCAAGGGTACCCACATCCTGAGTCTGCTGAGAAGTTGGCTTTATGGCTCAGTGGTCCATGGATTCTAAGATTAAGGTGAGGGAGTCTGGGAGTGCTAAGGACATGATCAGGTCCTTACACTTTCCAGAGGTGGCCGACCCCTTCCAGTAGCAGATGTGTATCAGTGTATGGTGCTGGGCCTACGTCATCCTCACAGGGCCGTGCTGGTGCCAAGTGAGTGTCCTGCAGCACCTTCCTCCTCATCTTCCTCTGGCCAGTGGACAGTGCCTACAGGGTTTTAATTTGTCTCCACTCTGATGTTTCACTACTATTTATTAATACTTAGAATTTAAATAAAAGACTACTCCTGCATGGAACCTAGCAGGGGGAGTAAGGAGTGCTATCATCAGAGTTACCATTTTGGTGAGGCAGGGTAGTCTTCCCCCCCCCCCCCCCGGTCTTGCTATGTTCCTGAAGTCAAGTGATCCTCCCACTTCAGCCTCTCAAAGTGCTGGAATTATAGGCATGAGCCTGTGTACCTGGGATAGCAGTTCTATCTTGACATCACCCCAGCTCCATTTAAAAGCCCCAGCTTGATCCATGTGATCCTTCCTTGCACAGATGAGCATCTCTCTTCCACCCTACGTCCATCATCTTATGTGTTCAGATTGCCATGTGGGTGTCGTGGGACATGGCTTACTCCCCTAGTAGAGGTATGAGGCATGGGATTCAGGAGGTAGGCGAAGAGAAACACACTTTATATTTAATATTTTAAAGTATTATCCATACATACTTACTATGTTTGCCAGGCCTGGGTAATTCTCAGGTTCCCACCCAAGCATTGTCCAGTGGGCTAGAATTATGATGATTATGGGTAATAGGCTTCCCATCCTTCAGCTGTCAGATAATGCTGAAGACAAACAAGTACTATGTGGTGGAAAGGATATATAAAACAACAGAAATGCTTATGCACTGCTTTTAGCAGGATAGTGGGGGCTGGGATGGGTGGGAATAAACTGCTATGACCTCTTTAGGAAAACATTTGGTATTATCTGCCACAGCTAAACAGTTGCATCCTATAGACCTGGCAAAAGCCCCCATAGGAATAAAACTAAAAGATATAAACCCCCTAATCCAATACTAGAATGCTCACAAAAGAATACCAGTAACAGGTCCAAAGTCTGAACTCCTCACGTACCCTTCTAAAGTGGCCTGAATAATTATTTAATGATATGTTCACACATTGAAAGTCTATGGCGATGAGAATGATAAATTTTTGATGCACAATATGGATGAATCTCAAAAAGAACATTGAACGAAGTGCACCAGATAAAAGACCATACTTTAGGCTTCATTTATGTGAATTTCAAACATACATATTTATCTATGACATTAGAAATCAGTATGGTGATCATCCTCGGGGACAGCGGGACGGATTATAAATGGAATAGGCATGGGGGGACTTCTGAGGGCAGGTAATAGTCTTTTATTTGAATTGGAATCTGGCTGAAAAAGTATGTTTTTGAAAATTTATTGAACTGTTTAAATTATAATTTGTGCACTTTCTGTACTTCCATAAAATTTACAACAAAAACAAAAACAACGCAGCTCTGCTCTTTCCCTCCATTTGGAAAACATTAGGTCTATGTTTACTAAAATAATGAACACAACATGCAGAAGAGTTCATGTAGTGCTTGCTATTTTAATCTATTTTTCTTTTCTATTTTTGTATTTCATTCCCCGGATTTAAAGCTACAATTCATTCCTTTAACTGATTTCTGATTAGATATGTTTTTCCCTGGCACTGAGGTTTCTTTTGTAGCCCTGTCTGCTGTTCACACCCCTCTCCTACCAGGTCTCTGGCTCTCTGGGCAGGCAGCCTATTCCTCCATTTTTCCACCCACTGCCAAGCAGTGCACCCTCAGTTCTCCAGCTTTCCATTGTCATTGTAAAGTACAGCTTTCAGAGTTCGCCACGTTGGCAGCCTTCAATGTTTCTCCCTGGGGTTTTGCAATCTCATTCCTGTGATGGCCCCAAGGCCTGCCAGGCCTGGGTCTTTTCCAGCACCTCTCCTGTGAGAGGTTTCCTCCCCCAGTATTGTCCACCGGGTTTGTATTATTATGATTATGGCTAATGGGCTTTCCATCCCTCAGCTGTCAAAAGCTCTTTCTCTGCACTTTATCCCCACTGTCTTTTAATTCTCACTTTTTAACTGAAAGCAAAACAAAATAAACAAGAGGTTTATAATCACCGCCATTTAAATTTGGAATGACACACACAAAAAAAAAAAGAAAGAAAGAAAGAAAGAAAGAAAAGACAAAAAAGAAAAAAAAAAAAAGAGAGAGAAAAATTGGCAGTATCTGAGTGCTATTGAAAGCCTTAGCTGCCTGTTGACTTTTCCTGTTTTGTTCTTTTTTCCACTTTACCCCCTTCCTCAAACTGCCCTCCCCTTCCCCTGTCCTGGAGTCTGAGAACTGTCCACGTGGTGATAGCTTTCAATACCACTTACCTGAGTCATTTAACCACAGGTTTTAACCTCTGGTTGGTAGCAGCTTGGTGCACCATTAAATCAGTAGTCTTGTCGCAGCACCAGAAGGAGTTGGAGATCTGTTAAATTCAAAATAATTGTTTTGGAAAGCATGATTACATGCTGTACCCACTAGTGTATTCATTGTTAAGAGAGCATTAATCTGCTTTTTTTTTTTTCCCCTGCAACCAAGTGTTTTGCAAAACTTTGTAATGTGGCATATTCCATTACCCCAGGGCCAACCTTTAGATAAGAGCTTCCCATAAAAGAAGATATAATATGTTTCTCATACTTTAAAGTAATCAGGAAAATATACATTCAAACGTACAGGGAAATAGAGGCTTATAACTGGATTTAAGTGTCTCCTTTGCCTGCAGCTAACTATCTAAGCCTCCTTAAAAAGGAAAATGCCTTGGCCAATGTCCCGAATTTTGGGGAAGGGAAATTTTAAGAACTAGATAAGAACAATTATGGTAGGCAACTTCTAATAGGACTCCAATAACCTCACTTCTTAGAAATCACACCCCGTGCCTGCCCTCCACTATAATTGAGATTAGTGAATTGCTTCTAATGAATAAAATTATTAAAAGGTAAGATGTCACTTATAAAATTAACTTTCTAAGAGACTGTCTTCTTTCCTTGGTCACCCTCATTTGCTTTCTTGCTTTGAGGGAACCTGCTGCCATGTGATGAGCTGCCCTGTGGGTAGTACACCTGGCTAGGAACTGTCTCAGGGTTTACAGCAAATGTGGGGGACTAAGGCCTCATTCCAATGGTCCTGGAGGAACTGAATCCTGCCAACATTAATATGCATGAACTTAGACTTGTGTCTGCCCCAGTAAAGCCCAACCAGATATTGCGATGCAGTCTTCTAAGACACTTAGAGACAGAGGGCTCAACTAAGCCACATACAGATTGCTAATCTTCAGCAGCTATGAGGTCAGGCTTGTTCATTGTTTTAAGCCACTAAATATTGAGACATTTTTATATATTAATAGATTACCATTACAATAATAGCAATAACAAAACTTATTACCATTGCTTGCATGGTACTTTATAGCTTGACATTCTTTTTAAAATATATTACCTCATTTTGCCTTCACAGCAAATTGAGGTAAGTCTTACCGTTTCCACTCTTCCTTTAGATAAGAAAATGAAGTTCAGAAATACTAAATAGGTTGCCAGTGTTCACCTGGCTTGTAAAGTGACCAAGTTTGTTTCGGAACACTAAGTGATAACCCTAAACCTTGTGTTCTTGAAGGAAAAACACTTTGTATTCTGTAAAATTTATTATTAAATCAAAGTTAAAAATGTCAAAGAGTACAGACATTAGAACGTCTACCAACAGAGCTTCATGTTTAGAATGCAATATTCTGAAACCTTTGATAATGCAAATTTCTTGGAGTATGCGCTACTTTTAATCCCATCAATTCCTGGCATCTCAATGTTAAGGAAGGAGCTCATATAAATGGAAGAAGAGGCAGAGAAAGAATTTAAAAAGCCTTAGCTTTTCTAATAATGGTAAAAGGCAAATAAAGATCCAAAAAGTTTGGGGAAACTATGATGTATCTCACATCTTAAAGACAGGTAACATTTCTAAATATTTTCTAATAATAACTATTTAAACTATATTATAAATATTCAGAAATAATAATATAAATTAATAAATGACTAGAATGTACTGCTATAAAAACTTCAGGGATAATTATTTCCATACAGAATTGGAAATACACTCTGTCTATCTTTGTCTCTGTCTTTCTCAAACACACGCGCACACACACCCCACACACATAGAGGAACAGGATACAGTGGATATTAAAAAATATTTTTGAAGCTGAACCTAAAATGTTTGTTTCAGAAGGGTATATATTTATAATAAACTATAGGAATGTATTGCATTATTTTGTTTTATTCAAAATGTCTTGTGTTTTTTAAGATAATGCATTCCATAGATGTAGATTTAATAATCACCATGGCAACCAAAATACAAATCTGCCTTTGTATAGCCCCTCCATGTATTATTTTAAATACATTTAATCTTTATAACCCACAGAGCGTTGATAGCTTGAAACTTTGTCTTTTATTCACTCTTAGACTAATTTAAGAACAGAGATTTTTTTTTTTCTTTAGAAATGGAGATTGGGACCTCTATCAGTTTCCCATTGCTACTGGAACATATTATCAGAAACTTAGTGGCTTAAAATAACATAAATGTATTATCTTAGTGTTCAAGATGTCAGAAGACGACATGGGGTCAGTAGGGCTACTTTCCTTTTCCAAGCTCTGCTGATGAATTGTTTTTCCTGCCTTTTTCAGTCTCTAGAGGCCACTGCTCTCCTAGGCTCCTAAATTGCCAAAGCCTGGAGTATAGCACATTGAAATCTCTCTCTCTCTCTTGCTCTCTCTGATCTCTGCTTCCATCATCTTATTTCCTACTCTAACTCTCCTGACCCTTTTGATCACATTCATGGCACCCTGAATAAGTTAGGATCACCTTCCCATCCCCAAAGCTCTAACTGAATTATATCTATAAAGTCCTTTTTGCCATGTAAGTAACAATATACAGGTTCTAGAGATTAGAACTTGGACATCATTGAGGGCCCATCTTCTGATACCATGGGACTTATTTTGGTTTGGAGAGAAAACTAAAAAAATTAAAGAAGTCCAGGAGAAAGCCTTCTAATATTAGAACTCATGGGGTTTATTAGGTTTGGGAAGAAAACAGAGGGTAATGTTTTCTTTTAATTACTTGTTCACTGTAATGGCATGTGTATATGCTATACGAGTCTACATGCAGTCAGCACTATTCTTGGCACTCAGCATTTGATTGGGGGTGCATTTTCCTTTAGAGGCATTTGAATGCCCAGCAAACTGAAAAAATGCAATGGATTTGTTACATACAGAAAGACAAAGCGGGAGAGGACCCCTGGATCACACGTTCACAAAGCTGGAGAGGACCCCCTGGGACCACGCGCTCACAAAGCGGGAGGGGACCCCCTGGACCACGCGTTCACAAAGCGGGAGGGGACCCGCTGGACCACGCGTTCACAAAGCGGGAGGGGACCCCCGGACCACACGTTCACAAAGCTGGAGGGGACCCCCCGGGACCACGCGCTCACAAAGCGGGTGGGGACCCCCGGACCACGCGTTCACAAAGCGGGAGGGGACCCCCCCGGACCACACGTTCACAAAGCTGGAGAGGACCCCTCGGGACCACGCACTCACAAAGCGGGAGGGGACCCCCGGACCACGCGTTCACAAAGCGGGAGGGGACCCCCCGGACCACACGTTCACAAAGCTGGAGAGGACCCCCCGGGACCACGCCCTCACAAAGCGGGAGGGGACCCCCCGGACCACGCTTTCACAAGGCGGGAGGGGACCCCCCACACGTTCACAAAGCGGGAGGGGACGCCCGGACCACACGTTCACAAAGCTGGAGAGGACCCCCAGACCACGCGTTCACTTCCCTCTTCTCAGGTCGGGTAATTGATTTCTCTGATAAAGGAAAAAAATAACTACTAGTGGAAGAACCAACTTTACAAAACCATGTTTCTGACTCAGAATTTTTTTCTACCTTATATCTTTGTTAACTCATGGTAAATAACAACAAAAGCCTATTTATAAATGCTATATTTTTTCCCCACAAAAATAATGATCTAATTATTTACAAGAGAGAATTCAGAATTTATTGACAATCTGTTCTAATAAAGATAGATTCTTTAACACAGAAGACAAGTAAAGGAATTTACTTTATTTATTTATTTGTTTGTTTATTTATTTATTTATTGTGAGACAGAGTTTTACTCTGTCTCCCACGGTAGAGTGCTATAGCATCACAGCTCACAGCAACCTCAGACTCTTGGGCTTAAGCGATTCTTTTGTATCAGTCTCCCAAGTAGATGGGACTACAGACCCCTTGCCACAACACACAGCTTTTTTTTTTTTTTTATTGTTGGGGATTCATTGAGGGTACAATAAGCCAGGTTACCCTGATTGCAATTGTTAGGTAAAGTCCCTCTTGCAATCATGTCTTGCCCCCATAAAGTGTGACACACACCAAGGCCCCACCCCCTCCCTCCGTCCCTCTTTCTGCTTCCCCCCCCATAACCTTAATTGTCATTAATTGTCCTCATATCAAAATTGAGTACATAGGATTCATGCTTAGACAGGGAGGGGAGGTTCTCACTCTTGCTCAGATTGATCCGGAACTCGTGAGCTCAGGAAATCCACCCACCTTAGCCTCCCAAGTGCTGGGATTACAGTCGTGAACCACCTTGCCCGGCAAAGAAAGGAATTAAAAAAAAAGAACCTGTTTAAAGATCAGAGCTAATGCTTTTCCTGAAGGATCTCATTATTGTCAAAAAAAAACCTGTCAACAATAGCATCATGTTAAAGAATCAAAAAAGAAAAAAATGACTCAGAAAACCATTCTTTTTTTTTTTTTTTTTTTTTTTGTAGAGACATAGAGTCTCACTGTACCGCCCTCCGGTAGAGTGCCGTGGCGTCACACGGCTCACAGCAACCTCTAACTCTTGGGCTTACGCGATTCTCTTGCCTCAGCCTCCCAAGCAGCTGGGACTATAGGTGCCCGCCACAACGCCCGGCTATTTTTTTGTTGCAGTTTGGCCGGGGCTGGGTTTGAACCCGCCACCCTCGGCATATGGGGCCGGCGCCCTACTCACTTAGCCACAGGTGCTGCCCCAGAAAACCATTCTTATTCTCATTTTGGTGTTTTATGATTCAATGCAGAAAGTCAGAAAATCTAAAGCATACCAAGTTCTACCACTTAACTATATGTAACCTTAAGCAAGTTAATTAATATCTTGGGGTTTATTATTTTTATAATTCCATGTTAAAATTTATAATTTCACTAAGAAATGCAGGGGACTCACTCGGGTTAGCTCTTTGGAGTGTTTTTGGCCTGGATTCATGCTGTTTAAAAACAACAACACGAAAAGTACCCATTCTGCTTTATTTTAAATTTAAATCAGAGAATTATTATAGGATATTCTCAAATACTTCAAAAATAACCACTTTCTTTGAAATTAATAAATTTTATAGTTATTTAATCAGAAGCCTATTGAGTGCCAAGGATGTGACTGACCCCTGCCAAGGCTGGAGATGTAGAGTGGTATGTAGGCTGGACTTCAAAGAATAACAACAGAAATATTGTTGTTATCAGAAAACATTCTCAGAAAATACAACTTATGTAAGAGAACACTAGAAATTTTGGAGTCAGCCACTTCTTGAATGTAGAAGCATTAGCTTTTTCCAACATGCCAACATTTTCCCCTAGATCATTTCTTCAACCATCCACCAGTTAACAGAAGGTACTTTCAACCCAGTCTCAGTATCAATTTCTTATTTAACTCCTTCTTTGTACTCATCATAACTCACTTGCTTTATTTAGAAAATTTACTACATGCTCTATTGAAAATCAGTATTTGTTCAATTGCCTAATCTTTCTACATCAACTCTGTGAGAGTTGCACCCATAGATTTTGTACATTATTTTCCAAGCATCTAGTATGGTACTTGGCACAGTACTTAGCCATTAAATATTTGTTCTTTAAATAAATGATAACATAAAGGGATTTTTAATACACTTAAAGTCATGTCCATCAGAGAGATAGGGTTAAGTTTTTGAAATAAATTATAAATTACTTAATAATATAGTGGTTATCCTCTGAAATTGCTTAACGGTAGTATTTATATAATAAGCAATCACTAAATATGTTTTCAAAGTGGGTAAACATCAGAAACACGGTCTTTAGGATTGAGGTACTTGCAATCTGGTTGAAATATAGACCCATATTCTACCTCACTGTAATGGATACCATGATATACTGCCTGGCTAACCTTTCAGAATTTAATGATTAATTCACCCAGTTGCAGAGTGTGTTGCTGCTAGCACACAGCCTTAAGCCTTTAGTACTTTTTAAGAATTGCCTCAGAAAAGAGAGTCATCTCTACTGAAATTTCAAACTCTTTCCAGGGCAGCGCTCAACCCCATGGCTGGCCAACATCACAGTGCAAGAAACTGGACTCCTTGCAGTTCTCAGGACAACTCTTAATGGTTATCCTAGTCTTCGCCTTCTCATGCAGATAGAGGCTTCTTTTGCACTTCAATCATAGCTTGCTCTCTCTCTGGCCAATCCTAAATTCTTTCTCCCAAGTTTTTTTTTTTTTTGAGACAGAGTCTCGCTTTATCACCCTTAGTAGACAGCTCTGACATCACAACTCACAGCAACCTCAAACTCTTGGGCTTAAGCAATTCTCCTGCCTCAGCCTCCTGAAGCTGGGACTACAGGCGCCCTACACAACACCCAATTATTTTCTTGTTGCAGTTGTCATTGTTGTTTAGCTGGCCAGGGCCGGGTTGGAATCCCCTAGCCTCAATGCATGTGGCTGGTGCATTACCCCGTGAGCTGCAGGCGCCACAGCCTTCTCCCAAGTTTTTAGATAGTGACTCCAAGAGTATTTTCTAAACATTCTCTGGCCAGCAGATTTCCATAGCAGAGTTTACTTTCTGGAAACTCGGCCTATATTTACGGGTGACAGGAGTATTCAGAGAAAGTGGAATCTCGGATAAGATTCTGCTGGTGGATCACTTACCACCCAGCTGGCAATAAGGGACCTATAACTGGTTATAGTGGAGCAGAGATTGTTTCTGGTTGAAAGGAATCGTAAAATTCTCACCACCCCTCGAACTGGGGCATTATGATGGTTTAAGCAAGTGCATTAGTTGTTTTTGTGTTTAGGAAGGTAAGAACTAAAAGGGAACTTACCACTATAAGAACAGTGGAACTGCTCGTCTTGATTGTTAACCCTGATTGCTTTGAAAAAAAAAAACAAATACGGGAGAGCAATTAAGCAGTGATTAGAGGCTAAGTGTTGTTCAGTTAAGTAGCCTGAGGTTAGAAGATACATGAATATGAATAATGTTTGGGAAGGCAGAGACAAGAACACTTGGAGTAGAAGCTTGTGGATAAAAATTTTAAAAGGGGGAACATAAAGAGTAAAGATCTTCAAATCATATTTTCTCATCCATCAAAGAGTATCTACATAGAAAAGGCACAAGACAACTAGAAAGACTCTGCACTTCCAGGTATCAGTTGCATTGTCTTCCAATTGGTGCCTCTGCTATCACCACTCTCCTATAAACAGTATTTAATCCACCAATGGGAATTCTACTTACTGTCACTTCACAGGCCACTTGGGAACAAAAGTGGTATATGAATGGGTCCTTAACTATATTTACAGGAGTTCCACAAGTCATACAATATACCACACTACCCAGAAGCTGTCAAACTGATGGAGTAATGAAACTGCCAGTTTAACACACACAGCAGGCACTACCTTTGGTTTAATACCTTGAGAATACACAGACAGTCATCCTCCAGGAGGTGGTGTATACTTTAAAGCATAGGACCAGGAACTCAGGCATGCCCCCGTTTAATGTTACTCCCATTTTTCAGAGATAAGATTTCTGATTTATTCTTATTACCCTTGAGATAAGAAATTGAAGCCTCTGAAATTAAAGGATCCCTATTTCCAAAGAAAGAATATTTCCAAGAGAAAACACCAAGTTTTATGGAAGCACAAACTACAACTTCTACTTTGGTACTTGAGATTTCATGAAAAGAGAGAGTAGCATTCAAGAATCTGAGCAATTATCTTTATAGGGGTGTCATCCTACTCTTAAGAAAGAGGCAGGGCTACTGTAATGTGTGTAATTGTCAAAACTGGGGCAGAATAAAGGAATTAGGCACTCACAAGTGATTCACTTAAGTGCTTCTTTATACTCCCTTGCCCAATTTTGATTATAATTAGGCAAATCCAATGATCCAGGCCTATACAGAATAAGGTGAACAGGAGTTGAGATCTCTCAAGAATATGGTAAACCAGCAAGACCAGTGAAGGTACAAGCTGAGGGTGGGAGGAATATAAATGAGTATCAGAGGAGGGAGACTGGATCTGTCCCAACAGAGTGACATCCTGTTAACTCTCCGTACAGTTTTTTCCAGGAATTGTGGGACATCTGCTTCTATAACTTGATTGAAGAGAGTCTCAAAGACACACTCCCATTCTTGGGCATTCCTTACTAAGGATTTTTCAGGGTAGAAACATTAGTAACTTTTCCCCTCGATCCACTTCTGAAGGGATTTCAGCTTCAAAGCTCTGCACATGATTGTCTAAGCAGGCCTTTATTGAAATTGCATCACAGCGTAACATTTTCCTCCATCAAATTCTGCTTTGTTTCTTTACCTTCCACAGGTAGACGCCCGCCAAAGTACTTCCCTGTGGAATCTTCAGAACACTAACCTCTGTCTTCTTTCTAGGGAACTCAGTAAACTACATCTCCTCTCCATCATACAAATTATTCACTCACATACTCCCCAAGACTTAGTGCCACTGAACTCTATCAAGGTTCATGTTCTTTTTTTTTTTTTTTTTTTTTGATATAGAGTCTTACTCTATTACCCTGGCTAGAGTGCCCTGAGGTCAGTCAGCCTAGTTCACAGCCACTCAGACTCCTGGGCAAAAGTGATCCTCCTGCTTCAGCCTCCCAAGTAGCTGAGACTACAGGTGCCTGCCATGATGCCTGGATAAACTTTTTTTTTTTTTAATTTCAAATTATTATGGGGGCACATACAATTTGGTTATATAGATTGCTTTTGTAAGGTTAAAGTCAGAGTTGCAGGTGTGTCCTTCACCCAAGGAGTGTGCAATATTCCTGTGCAATGTACCCAGGGAGTGGGAACTCTATCACCCTTGGGTTTGCATATTCTCTACTCTTCATGCAAATGCTCCCCACTCTGCTGATTACCTTAGTTATATAGAGACTGCATAGCTTATAAGGCCAAAATGTTTACTACCTGGTCCTTTACCAATCTGGCAATCTCTGATTTAGGTAACACACTTTCCATAGCCTACTGATATTACCACAGATGGAAAGTATCAACTTAACATTCTCTTTCCATTCTATTTTCTTCCTCCATGAGTTTTTGTGTTTTAATCCTGTTTTTGAGTTAAAATGATTAGACATCTCCTTTTCCAAGTCCTTAACAACTGAAATTACTTCTGTCATTAATCGTGCATTTGAATAATAGTATTGATTTAACGTCAACTTTTAAACAAAGTGTTGTCTGTCTGTCTGTCCCAATCCTCCCCTGAGTGAGATGTACAACAGAGAGACGCATGTGAAGGAGAAATAATAAAATAACCAGTGTGAATGCTTCTGAGACCTATTAGCATAAACCATCAGAACTCGACTTTGTGTTAGTTAAATAGTTTTAGACAAGATAATTACATTAAAGTGCTTGGTATTTCCAAGTTACTGCATAAAGTCGTGAGTCTTGGATGATTTAGTCTGGTTGTGCTCCTGATAGCGAAATCAATGAAAATGTGCTGAAATTAAAGAGAATGATTTTGTAAAAAGCATGTGGGAGGTCTGGGTAGAACTTCATCATGTTCTGGACTGTGGAAAGATTTTGCTGTAGGTTATCAATGAAAGCAGCATGGGGAAAGTTTTAGCGTTGCTCTGTTAGTTACAAGAGTCAGAGGGTAACATACAACAGTTTAAGGAATGGAATTCATTGCAATGATACTTGTGATTAAGAACTAAAACAAGAAATGGAAATCAGTTAGGGACTGAGTAATTTGTTACCTCTCTTTCTTATTATATCTCATTCTGTCATATGCTTTCTTTTTCTAATGCTCTCGTCTGGCATTTTTCAATACTTTGGGTATTTTTTTCTGCTGTGTGTCATTGGTTTACTCATGGTTTCTACCTCTTCGTGACTGTGCTTGCAAACTCAAAACTCCACAATTTTTCCTAATGGATTGTTCTACTCCCTTCTTTAATTTCTGTTTAGGCTTCTAATGGTCTTTATTTTCCTTCTCTCATTTTTCTCTTACAAAATCGCACTGAGAATCTGACTGGCCTAGCTAATTATGTCACACTAGCACACATCTTATGAGGTCACTCAGTTTACTAAGTGGCAGTTCTGATTGTGCCCTTTGAAACATCACATGATACATCTATAATGATCAAAGGCGTATCATTGTAAGGTCTTCACAGGGTTTTCTCTGAACAAGCAATGAAAGACAGGAAACTGTAAACACGACACTCCAGGTTAGATTTTCCTCAACAAACAATGTTTTGACTTAGTTTCCCCTAATAGTAGAACTGAAAAGGCTTGTATACAGATTGTTTATTTGTGGCATGACATTAAGGGAGTGGGAATAAAGGACATGAGGGATGACACAGAGAAGAAAGAAAAGCCAATGTAAATTTATGTGATGGGCTTGGCCATTGCTATGGGTGATTGGAAGCTCTATCACCTGGAGCTTTCTGATTTGCTTTATGAAATGCATCTCAGAACTGACTGCCCCAGGGACAAAAGGATAAATCATTTATCCATCTTCTTTACTGGGTCGTGGATGGCTCTGTGAGCATTAACATCCCATACTGTGGAGTTACACCCATGTAAGTACATAGCAGAGTCTGCAGGTGTCCTTTCCCAAAAGGTCAGAAGAGACCCAGATCAGGAAGTGGTAGATCTGAAGTACAGGACAAGGTCAAACACACCATCTGGCTGCATCTGTGCAAGTTGCTGGAGAATGTGGCCAAGATGGTTTTGAAACGATATATGGGAAGAGTGCAAACCAATTGGAATAGAACATATTAACCTTGACCCTAGAATAATCATTGTGTCCTCTCTCTTTATTCTTCCTGCTACGACTTTAGTTAGACCACATCAATTTTTGCCAAAAATATTTTAATCTGCCCTCTGATTTATCCAGTTACCATCTATTCACCATAAGATCCTCCGAATATGTAAAACCTTGCATTTTCATTATTATTGTTGTTAATGTTGTTGTACCTATAATTCCTAAATAGATCCTTATTCTCTTTAGGAAACAAGAGTTACACCTTTGCAAGTCACATAATGAACTTGCAATGCTCTCCTTGCCTGCCTCTTGCTTCCACCCAGCTCTGCTTCTCTTCCCAGAATATCCTAATCTTGTTTCAAAATAGTGTAAATGTCACTTCCTCTCCAAAAAAGACTCAGATTCTTTTGTTATCTGCTGCATCCCAGTAACATATGCTACATATGACAAAAATCTATCTTTCCATTAGGCTACAAACTGATTTTGACATGGGACCAGATATTATTTTTACATGTGCCTGCAGGTTCTGGCATTATGCGTATCTTAGAGTAGGTGTTAATAATATATACTAAAAAAATTTTTTTTTAAAGAAATTAAGGGCAATTGTTCTTTTAACTTGTATATTTTTTGATGTGACTCTGAACTTTTCTTACCCTAGTAGTTTCTGTGTAACCAGTATATGTTGGTCCAGATGGTTGTGACTACCTTCCTTTGCTTTAGATTACCTACAACTTTCCAGAAGTAAATATAGTAATCTGTGTCTTCACACCAATGAAACATGAGGGATAACACAGAGAAGAAAGAAAAGCCAATGTAAATTTACATGATGGGCTTGGCCATTGCTATGGATGATTGGAAGCTCTAACACCTGGGACTTTTTTTTTTTTTTTTTTTTGAGACAGAGTCTCACTTTGTCCCCCTGGGTAGAGTGCTATGGTGTCACAGCTCACAGCTACCGCAAACTCTTGGGCTCAGAGCGATTCTCTTGCCTTAGCCTCCCAAGTAGCTGGGACTACAGGCACCCGCCACAATGCCCGGCTATTTTTTGGTTTCAGATGTCATTGTAGTTTGGCAGCCCTGGACCAGGTACAAACCCACTAGCCTTGGTACTTGTGGCCGGTGCTCTATTCACAGAGCGTTAGGTGCCGAGCCTCACCTGGGACTTTCTGAGTTGCTTTATGAAATGTGTCTCAGAACTCAAAACCTCTCTGGTTTTGTGGGTGCATTATTCTGCTTAGCAAGTTGAGCTGCATTTTATACATTCCTTTTTTAAAAATGATTTTGGAGCAAGTGTTAATTTTTATGTGAATCTCAATTCTTAGCAAACTAAATAAATTAGAAGCACTTTTAGATATTTTAATGTATTTGCTAAGAGCTAAACCTGTCAATGCCACTCTGGGTCTGTATGAGAAATAGTATCAGAAACACCATTATGATAATGAATAATAATCTCTATTTTGTATATGTATATATATGAGTGGGTGAACATATTTCCACAATGGAAATATGACTAAGTATAATAGATTCTGATTACTAATTAATTACTTAACAAACGCAGTTCAAATTCACCTTCATATATAGGTTTCTAATTAAAACATTTTTCTCCCAAAAGGAGAATAAAAACTGACTTTTTCCTAATTTAGTGAGCTCTATATCACTGAAGTTTGTTCAAAGACTATGTTTAGTAGATGAGCTCCCATACCTAATCTGGAATCCTACCTCTGCAGCTTTAGACAAGTCATTTTTCTTCAGTAATTCTCAGTTGCCTTCTCTGAAAAACAGCAACAGTACTTCATTGAATGATACAAAAATCAAAAGTAAAATATATGAAAGTTCCTAAAACATCAAAGTATTCAGTAATAAGGTAACACTATTGTTATCAGTATTGATTAATAGTAACAGAGAATAAGTATTTGTTAGAATATTTACAAGCATTAGTTGTTTAATTAAACAATATCAGAGTCCCCAGTCCCATGAGTGCTGGTGATACATACACCGTGTAACTCTTCTGCAGAGTTACAAGTCATTGAGAGAAGTAGAAGGGGAAGAAAAGACTGTAAGATTAAGACATCAGAGAAGAAGCAAAGTTTTATAAAAACAAACTGAAAATATACCAATATTTGTGAAACCCTCAGGTGAGCTTACATTCTACCTATTCTCAAGGTTCCATGAACCTGTGATGATAAATAATTTAGAAAATTCTAAGAATTTTAGAAAATTCTATTTTATATACCTTTTTACCTTTAAGTTGTTATTTGTTTTTATTTGGGTAAAACTAGAATTATCTAACATCATGGAGTCTGCCCAACCAATCAAAAAGAAAACTTTAGATTTCAGATAGACAGATGGTGTAGGATACAACTGCATCTAAAGGGTGATTTATGCTAATTTATGCATTAGTCTTTTCCAAGGGTACACTCAAAATATCAGAGTATTATACACAAGCTAAAATGAGATTTAAGAAAGTAAAGGCAGGGCAGATAAGGTAAAAGAAAGGAAACTCATGAATATGCATGTCTGAAAGGAATACATCTTAAGCCTCCAATTCTGAGTCTGAGAGAAAGCATTGCTTTTGTTACTTCCTTATGAGCTGAGTAGATAAGATGTGACTGTATTGCACATCACAATACAGTCTTGGTCACTTTAAAGTGTTAACTAAATTGCTTCACAACTGATTAGTTGAGTTATATCCATATAGATCAAGAATGAACACGATCCAGTTTAGACAATTATCAACGTGGAGTTACGTATCCTATTTGTGATATTCCTAGAACAGATTCCAAGATGAAATCACTCATATTTGAGATGAGCTAGGATGGCACCTCTTTCCAGAATTTTCTTCAAAGTTCATAGTTATGTTAGGGATGCCTCACTGGGTAATGGAAATAAATTTTAGGAAATTTTCCCAGAACACTGACTCTAGTTAATTTTCTTTGCCAAGAAAAGTACATGCAAATGACTTGTTTTCTTTGAGAAATCAAGCTTGAGGGAGAATGAGATAAACTAATAAGCAACCCCAATCTCTTTTTATTGATCCATTTTTTTCAATAATTACATCTTATCTTCAAAAGTACACAAGATGACATATGGAGTGTTCAAAATCAATAACACTAAGGATATGAAAGTAAACAGTTTGAGCTGACTTTTGTATTTTTCTGAGAGAGGTGAAAACTTTATTAAAGGGTAGCACTGGTGGGAATGGTATATTAGATATTAACAATACCACCACTCTTAGTCAAGCATCTCAATATATCAGGTAAGAAAGATGACATCTTATTTTTAGCATTCATAATACATAATACACACAAATACATACACCTACATATATATGTGTGTATACGTACATATACAAGTACATGTATATGCATATATGCGTGTGTATATATATACACATAAACATAAACATAAAGATCAAGAAACATACCCTTGGAAAAGAAACATAAACACATAAACATATGTGTGTTTAAAAGTAAATGTTACTTTTTCTCCCAACAGGAATTATATAGGTTTCCGGTTAAAGGGATTAATAGACTAAATTGAAATCCTATCTCTGGGACTTTTCTAACCTTTCTTATACTTCACTACTGTGGAAGTGAGCAATTTACATCATTCAACATTTGCATTTCAAAATTAATAATTAAGGATTAATCATAAATAGGATAAAACCTCTGAAATGTGTTTCTAAACCTTAATAGACATATTGAAGCCAAATATAATATGATAGTAGGGAAAAACCACCACATACATCTGTCAGACAGTGAATAGTTAAGACCATCTTTTGGCTTTGGATCAATCCCAATGCACTGTGTCCTGGTATCAAGATGAAAATTACATAAAATCTTTCAGGAAAAAAAAAGTATAGAGGAGGTTAGATCTACTGCAACTGAGGTTGCAAACTGAGGAGAGATAAAAAGAACTGAGTAGTCAACAGCATAACATGCTCCTAGACTTAAGGATGGGAAGTGTTATAACAGTCACAGATCATATTTTGGGACAGTGTAGTAGGTAAATAAATATGAAGTTGTCCCAGGTTCCTAATATCGTGGCATGAGTCACAGTGTCTGTATAAAAAGTGAATTTAGAGTATCATCAAGGCACACAACAATGCGTTCAAATATGCACTCAGATGTTTTGCATCTGCTCCAATTCTCTATTTCAGTCTCTATACTAGAGGCTAGTAATAAAGGTGTGAGATGACAAATTTATTTTTACCCTCACTGACCTTACATTTTGACAGTAAAGACAGAAAAAAATTAAGTTGTCAAACAATGAAAATGTTATAAGCCTAGCTAAGTATTGGGAAGAGGAAAACAAAGGCCCGAAATGGAAAAGAATGACAATAAGCCCTAGGTGGAAAGGGTTAGCAAGGGGCACTTCTTCCGAGGAAGCATGTCACTTCTCAATTCACAATGTAGGAAAGCTGGTCTTTGAAACCACAGGAGATAAATGTTTTCAGTAGTAAGATGGAAAGTGCAAAGGCTCTGAGGCAACAGAGTAGAGCCTGAGTAGTGCTTCTGAGAAATGCCCCACCCCCATCTCCTTTACATGCTAGAATATTTGTTTTCTAGCCTTTGTGATATTGGCTACCAATTCCCAGATGCTCCCTTTTCTGGATATCATTATCCTTGGCCAAAAATGAAGACCCAAGTGAGCACTTAGTTGACACCCTTAGAATATTACTTGGTGTTTTTATGTCTTATTATAACAGAAAATGAGCAAATACAGCAACCACACCTGATTAGAACATGATAACCAGCATCTTAGACTCCTCAGGAATGAAGGCCTAGATCTGCCAAAGTTCTAGTCCAGGAGGATGGGGCAATAGGATATTTGGTGGAGAGAGCTAAGGAGTTTCAATAATGACTTTAGAAGAACAGCAGCATGGGCTGTAGATTGTCCCACTAACCCATGTCTTGTACAATTCCAAATTGTTGGAAAAGTGTTGGGGAAGCTGTGATTGTGTGGAATACACTTAATATGAGAGGCCAATAGATTTCACATGTTCTGTGGAATATACACTTGTACTGCCCACATCCCCTTGATTTTATACCCTCATTTAAGATGCTGTTAAGTGTTAACTGCTAGCAAGTCATGACTGTTTCTGAAGAACAGCCCTTAAACAAATAGAATCAACCTCACTAGGGAGAAGTACGTCCCCTCTTGCCTAAGAGTGGAAACGTATATGACTGACCAAGTACAAAAGGCTGGCCCCATTACCTTGGGGTGGGACTCACCTTATGGGGCAATTTGTGTCAAGAATTGTTGTGCGTTTATTCAGAAGGTTGTTTTCATCTGAGACTATTTTTGGTTAACATTTTTCCCCACGCTATATAATTCCCTTATATATTTCACTGTTAAGCATTTCCCTAGGAAGTGATTTGATCCTGAACACCCATCCTAGGCTCTTTGGCAGGGAACCAAACTGAAGACAGCATGTTCTAAGAATCAAGCGTGGAGAGAAGTGATAGGCCAAAATGAGACTGGAAAGATAGGCTGATGCCAGATTATTCAGAAATGTGATAATCCTTTTAAGTTTCATTTTGTGAGCAATCAGACATAATAAAAAAATTGGGGGTGGGGGAGGAAGAAGGAGGTAGAATACATTTTATTAAACACACACACATACTATTTCTTCCTTTTAGTAGAGAATTGAGATGATTTTGATGAGTAAGTGGGGGCTCTGGGCAAAAATACAGTACAATGACTAGAAAACAAATGAAGGTCTGAGGGTCTGAGCTTCCATTTTTGATTGACTATTCCATCCCTTTCTTTTCTGTCTATTTGTGTCTTCATCGGAGAAGTGAATTTCTTGCAGGGAGCTTATAGATAGGTCCATTTCTTTTTTTTGAAGCCATTCAGTCATTCTATGTCTTTGCTTGGAAAGTAGTCCATTTATTTTCAATGTGATTACTGATAGGTATAAATTCTCTATGCCATTTTTTATTTTATGGTTTTTGCACTGTTGGTCCACTCCTCTTTCATTTCTTTCTTCCTGTCTTCTTTATGTAAACTTGATTTTTATCTGGTAGTACGTTTTAATTCTTGCCTTGTACTTTTAGATTTGTGGTGGTTAGAAAACTTTCAAACAACGTCTTATAATCAATTGTTTTAGACTGTTGACAGCTTAACCCTGATTACAAAGAAAGGAAAACAAACAAGCAAAGAGAAAATGTAAAAATATTCTACAGTTTAACAGCACCAAATCCCCAAGGTTTTGACTTTCTATTATCTTTATTTATACCTTTTTATAACATCTATCTCTTAAAAAGTTGTTGTATTTATTATTTTCATGAGTTTTCCCTTCCATCTTTCTACTAAAGATATTAGTAATTTACACACCACAATTACAGTGGCAGAGTATTCTGTATTTATCCGTGTAATCACTATTATCAGTGAGTTGCAGCCCCCAGATAATTAACTTCTGTTTGTTAAAGTCTTTTCTTTCAGGCTGAAGAATGCCCTGTAGCATTTCTTATAAGACATGCTTAATGCTGAAGAAATTCTTTGGCTTTTTCTTTGTTTGGGGAAGTCTTTATTTCTACTTCATGCTTGAAGGATAATTATTTTGGATATAATATTCTATACTAGAAGTCTTTTTCTTCAGCATTTTTCAATACGTCATCCCACACTCTCCTGAACTGTATGATTTTTCCCTGAGAAGTCTGTTGCCAGACATATTGGAGCTCTGTTATATGTGGTTTGCTTATTTTCTTTTGCTGAATTTAGGATTCTTTCTTTATCTTTAACCTTTTAGAGTTTGATTGTGAGCCTTGAGGTAGTCATATTTGGACTGAATTGGCTTAGTGTTCTATGGCCTTCTAGAACCTGGATATTTATATCTTTCTCTAGGTTTAGAAAGTTACACCTTTATTTTTTGGAATAAACTTTCTAACCTAATCACTTTCTCTACATTCTCTTTAAAACCAACAACTCTTAGATTTGCCTTTTGAGGCTGCTTTCTAGATCTTGTAGGTATTCTTTACTCTTTTTAATTTTTTTCCCTCTGTTTATTTTCATATAGCCTGTCTTCAAGCTCACTAATTCTTTCTTCTTCTTGATCAATTCTGCTCTTGAGAGACTCTGATGCATTTTTTATTCTGTCCATTGCATTTTCAACTTCAAAATTTTTGCTTGATTTAAAAAAAAAAAATATTTCACTGTTTTTGTTAAATTTCTCTGATAGATTTTTGAATTCCTTCTCTGTGTTATTTTGAAGTTAATTATATTTCCTCAAGACAACTATTGGAAATCCTCTGTCTGAATTGTCACAAATCTCCATTACTCTATGATTAGTCGCTGGTGACATATTTAGTCCATTTGGTGAGAACAAGTTTTTTGTAATGTTCTTTATACTTTTGGACATTTATAGACATCTGTACATTGAAGAATTAGGTATTCATTCTAATCTTTGCAATCTGGGATTTTTTTGCACCTGTCCTTCTTGAGAGACCTTTTCATGTATTCAAAGGGGATTGACAGTTTTGATCTACTCCTGTGGTAACTGTTGCCATGTTAACTCCAGGGAGTTCTTAAGCCCAGGAAAGCAGAAACTCTTAAAGACTCTTAGATACTCAGGCTCAGTAGACTTGTTTAAAGTAAAGGAGAATTCCTTGAATTATGAGGCAAAGTCTCTTTCTCTCTTCCCTTCTTTTCCCCAATCAGGAGTCTCTGTCCATACTGGGCTGCTTGGAGTTGGGGGAGGGGTGACATGAGCAGTCCTGTGGCCACTGAAGCTGGATGTTCTGGGTTGCACCTGAAGCACAGTACTGGAACTTGCCTGTGAGAGGTCAAAGACTGAAAATAAAAGATTATTCCAAAATGTGAAAGAAAGGAAATGGAATCCAGGTTCTATGTGGAGAATAGCGGCCTTTATTCCCATGTGGGTGAGCTGAGTTTGAGAGGAAGTCAGCCTGTGGGTCCAGGTGGATCAAAATTTAAAAGGTCAGAAGGGTAGGGATTGGCACATTCACACTTTCCTGGGCAAGACAGTTCTATTTGGGCAGGTCCTTCCATTTCACTCTAGAAGCCCAAGGCTCATAGCACTACTGCCTGGCTGCTGCTTATTACTATTCAAGGCCCAAGGGCACTTTGGTCAGCATGTGGTGAATCCTGCCAGGACTGAGTCCTTTATATCATGGCAGTGTACTCCCTTCTGGCCCAGCGTGGTTAGAAACACCACATAGGAGCTAAAGCCTAGAATCTTGGATTCCACTATAGGAACCTATTTGATGCTTTATTTTATTGTGGCTGAGCTGCTACCGAAGTTACAAGACAAACTCTTTTGTACTCTTCCCTTTTCTTTCTGAAAACCACAAACCCTGCCAGGGTCTCATCAAGCTGTACTGCCGGGCAGTGAGGAATCAGTTGATGAAGGCACTTCCTTGGCCACCTAAGTTGGTTTTGCATCAGGGCTCATGTAGCTGAGTCCACTGCTGTCATGAATAGTGTGACCTGAGGCTTGCCCAAGGACTAGTCTTTGTGACCTGTCACTCATGTCACTCAAATTTATTTCAGACCCCAAGCCACTTTATCAGACAGTGGAGAAGCCAACTTGAAATTGGGTTCTTCCCACTATGGCTGAGGATTCCCTTCTGGCCTGGAGCAGGTGCAAATAATTGTTCTGTAGCACTTAAAGAATTCCATCCTGTGTTTTGTTCTCCCGTGACAGCACAGCAGTGAGTTGTAGTACAGAGTTACACACTCACTTCATTCTGTCTCCCCTAAGCACACAGATTCTATCTCTGTGCTTGCTGCCGAGGATGGAGGAAGGTTTTTTTAACAACATAAGACTGCCTTTCATGGCTTCTCCAATGCCTTTCCCCTTGATATTATGTTAAAACCATATACTGTGATTGGCCACTTGATGTTTTGCTTCTTATGAGTGAACAGTTGTTCAATTTAGTGTTCCTGCAGGAAGACAATCACGGGAGGGGTTTATCCAGCCATCTTGCTCTACCATCTCTCTCAGAATGATTTTATCTTATAAAACTTTCATACAACAAACTTCTCAAAAGCAATAAACCATCAGGGAACAAATACAGACACAGAAAGGGGCAGATTTTCTAGAGCAGATTTATGATGTATTAAATATTAAAGGGATAATCTCAATTGCTTTATAGTTTAAGCAGCAATAAATGGGTGTTAAGATTGATTAAATGCTTGTACTTTATTTCAATATTTAATTTGTTTTAAACTGTTTATGGAAAGAAGAGGTAAGAGGAATAGAAAAGCCTTTATCAAGGAGAATTTCTTTTTCCACTAGATGCCCTTGGAGGTGATATATTTGTACCTCTGAATATTTTGAATTAGGTGATTTTGGTCAGTAAGTAAAAAATCAGAATGTACACTGAAAACAAGGAGCATCCATTTCAGAATTAGATTCATTTGAAGTTTGGTATTATCATATTCCGGAATCATGGCCTTAAATAATTTGCTTAAATTTTCTAATTTTCTGACTAACCATCTGTAAAATTATTGTAAAAATCAAAGAAACAAATTTAAGTGTGTGCATTTATATGTGGGTTATTACAAAAGCCTTGAGATACACAAAAATCAAGAAACGTAAAATCCGTGCATGCAGAAATAAATGAAGTCCTTTCCCAGCAACACTGACAAGGCAAGCAAGTTGAAACTTGAACAGGAAACTCAGAAAGGATGCTATTGACTATGTTTTCTTAGAAGAAAGTCTGTTTCAGAACTTTCATAGTGACGTGTGTGTGCGCGCATGTGTACACACACTTAACTAATGAGTTAAGTCAAGTATACTTCTTAGCATAAAGTCTGACATACAGTGAAACATCAATGCATGCCAGTTACTATTACTATTAAATATAGAATTAACTGAGGAATTACTATGTGGTAGGCCTGCCCCTAGATCTTCACTAGATTAACAGATTATGTCTTCCAAAATTTTATGCAAACATTACCTTTATTCCTTCATTTATATATGAGGCCTAGAGACATAATGTAACTGACCTAGAGACATAAATAACTTGCCCAGAGTTAGTTTGTATTCTGTAGAATGAGCTAGAACCCAGAAAATCTGTTTCCAAAGTCCATGCATATAACTATTATGAAAAACTGCATCAGAATAATCATTAAATGAATGCAAGCACGAGTGAGTAAATGCATGATAGATCGATTCACAAAGTAACGAATATTTGGAGTGTTTCTTGGTGACTAAAAAGAGAAATCTCTTATCAGCATTTCTTAACCTGTGGGTTGCAACCCACAGGAACTGTATTAAAGGGCCGTGGAATTAGGAAGGTTGAGAACTACTGTCTTAAATGGACTCTAACTTCATTTCACTTTTGTTCCTGTGGACTCATTCCCTTCCCTCTCTCTCCTTAAACATATTTAAATTGCACTATTGGGGTAATGTCTTTAAAAGTAAAGTTTTCTTTACCCAAAGTAGGTCATACTTTGGTAATCTACAAAGGAAGATTTTCATATGCGTGATAATACATATTTGAAACCTTAAAAAAAAGTTACTACCTTTAAACTAGTAATTTCACTACTTGAAATATTCTAGAGGTTATATAAAAAACACTAACAGATTCAGAATGACCAGTAATTTTACCAGAAAGAACAATTAAATATACCTTTTTCTATTTTTATTGTTCAATTTAATTATTAAATTTCTCAAATATATATTAGTACACTGTAAAATAAACATAAAAACAAATTTTTTAATAAATAGCTAATTAGTTTAGAATGATCTACAGAATATTTTCCTGCCCTTTTTCTCTTTTGTTTTACTTTCTTTATCCTTAATCTTGACTATAAATTTATTTGAAAATTAACTGCCAGAGCTTCCTGTAATGATTCATGCTTTGTGCATCTTTGTATCACTACCAATCTAGATAACTCATCTTTTACAAAATATTTTAGTGCACAAGAGGAAATAAAATGAAAAAAATAATCATTTAATAACTAAAACTTACAAGGTGATTAGAAGAATTTAATAACAAAAAATAGTATCATGAAAAATATCCAGAGATAAGATTTTCAAATAATTATTTTGAAGGTTTCTTTTATTATTTTTATTTTTAAATATCTGGACTATTGTGCTAGGCACAATCTTGGCTAAGAAAATAACTATAGAGGTAATTTATTTTAGGAATTCTCAAAACATGTACAATATCAAATTTCACTCCTATTAGGCAACAGATTATTATAATTAATAGTAAAGTTATTGATATTTTCCTCTAAGGCATCTCTGAGGATTAGGTTTCTATAGAGTAACACTGGAAATCCTATCTGTTGCATTGAATAACCATGCCTCTTCTCATAAACAGAGCAACAAGTACGGAACATTATTATCCGTTCCTCAAATGTGAAGATTACGCAAATAGTAACCATGTTTTTATTCTAAAATATCTTCCACAAGCTTTCAAATCCTAGCTAATTTTCATCTGAAACACACACAAAACTATATTTAAAGACATCATCTGTTTTGTTTGCCCTTTTTGAATACCAGCTGTCTTGGTCCGTTTGTGCTGCTAAAACAAAATATCACATACAGGGTAATTTATAAAAAACAGAACTTTATTTTCTCACAGTTCTAGAGGCTGGGAAGTCCAAGATGTAGGTACCAGTAAGTCTGGGTGTCTGGTGAGAGCTGCTTTCTTCTTCTAAGACAGCTTCTTACTGATGCATCCTCTTGAGGAGAAACACTGTATCCTCAAGAGGCAAAAGATGGAAAAACAAACAAGCTGAACTTTAGGTGAAGCCTTTTTTATAAGAGCCTTTATCCCATTTAGGATGGAGGACCCCTCGTGGCCTGTCTCTTAAAGGCCCCGCTTCTTATTACTATCATATTGGTAATGCCTTAATTTTGGAGAGAACACATTCAAATCTTAGCACCAGCCATGCTTAGAAATGACATACACAATTCTAACAATTTTGTCCTCTATAATTGTACATGGGGAAAGTGAATCCCTTTCTTCCACCAAGCACACATGGCACAGAGAATTACTTTTTACTGATCATGTTGTATGTCTTAATATTAAAATTGTTGACATAATATGGACTATCATTTTATTAATCATATGCTTCTTATATAGCTAGTGTAAGTAGTAGCATTATATTTTGTTCTAAAATATGTAGGATATGAATGATTATTCTTTATATGGATGAAGAAACAGATGATACAAAACTGGGATTTGTCATTTTACCTTTTTAAAAAACTTAATAAAACTTAGTAAAACTTAATAAAAAACTCTTTATTACAGCTTTCACTGTACTCAGCTTCTAGGACAATCAGCTCCTTTTGGAGTACCTGTGAAAACTAAGCCATGGGAAGGAGCATGCGTCTGTAATAATGGGAACACAGTCCTTGATGATGTTTTGTCTCAGATTACCATCAAATTATTTTCTAGTAAACATTGTAAGAACAGTATGAGGGACGAGAGGGCCTTGGATCCTCTGTTGTTGCAGAATTGTTCTAAGGAATCCCCACCCCCACCCTGTAAAAAGCCCATGTTTGGCTAGGAGACAGAATATGGGCTATCTCATTATGGCTAGAAGCTAAGCTTGAAGACCTTCATTTCATTCATGGATATGGAAAGTATCTGCTACTTATACTTTAGTGTTCTTATCTGTAGGCCACAGTGTGCCAACACAGTGCTATAAACTGGAATGTGATTGAGCTTCTCAGTCAATTGTACTTAACTAGAAAAGAAAACTATCTTTTCATATATTTAGGACAAAAATTAGGTTTTCAAATTGGGACAAGTTGCCTGCAAAAGTTAGGCTTTTATCCTCCAATAGGAATTGGGAGACAGAAAAGTTATCTCCTTAGATGCTTGCTTTGAAAGAGTTGGCTCCATTGGCTAGGATTTTGTTGAGAATTTTTGCGTCTATGTTCATGAGTGAGATTGGTCTGAAATTCTCCTTTTTGTTAAGGGTCTTTTCCTGGTTTTGGTATCAGGGTGATGTTTGCTTCATAGAATGTGTTGGGGAAGATTCCTTCTTCCTCAATTTTTTGGAATAATTTCTGCAGTACAGGAATAAGCTCTTCCTTGAAGGTTTGATAGAATTCTGGAGTGAAGCCATCTGGACCAGGGCATTTTTTGGTTGGAAGATTGTTTATTGTTTCTTTGATCTCAGTGCTTGAAATTGGTCTGTTCAGGAGCTCTATTTCTTCCTGGCTAAGTCTAGGGAGAGGGTGTGATTCCAAATATTGATCCATTTCTTTCACATTGTCAAATTTCTGGGCATAGAGTTTCTGGTAGTATTCAGAGATGATCTCTTGTATCTCTGTGGGATCAGTTGTTATTTCCCCTTTATCATTTCTGATTGAGGTTACTAGAGATTTTACTTTTCTATTCCTCGTTAGTCTGGCCAATGGTTTATCTATTTTATTTATTTTTTCAAAAAACCAACTCCTTGTTTCATTAATTTTCTGAATGATTCTTTTGTTTTCAATTTCATTGATCTCTGATTTGATTTTGGATATTTCTTTTCTTCTACTGAGTGCTTAGATTGTTCTTCTTTTTCCAATTCCATAAGATCTCTTGTGAGATTGTTGATGTGCTCTCTTTCTGTTTTTCGAATGTAGGCATCTAAAGCGATGAATTTTCCTCTCAAAACTGCTTTTGCAGTATCCCACAGGTTTTGGTAGCTTGTGTCTTCATTGTTGTTATGCTCAAGGAAGTTAATGATTTCCTGTTTTATTTCTTCCTTCACCCATCTGTTATTCAACAGAAGATTGTTACAGCTTATCATCAAAAAAGTCATTCATCATGATCAAGTAGGCTTCATCCCAGGGATGCAAGGCTGGTTTAACATACGCAAGTCTATAAACGTTATCCACCATATTAACAGAGGCAAAAATAAAGATCACATGATCCTCTCAATAGATGCAGAAAAAGCATTTGATAAAATCCAGCATCCTTTTCTAATTAGAACACTGAAGAGTATAGGCATAGGTGGCACATTTCTAAAACTGATTGAAGCTATCTATGACAAACCCATAGCCAATATTTTACTGAATGGAGTAAAACTCAAAGCTTTTCCTCTTAGAACTGGAACCAGACAAGGTTGTCCTCTGTCACCTTTACTATTCAACGTAGTGCTGGAAGTTCTAGCCAATACAATTAGGCAAGACAAGGAAATAAAGGGAATCCAAATGGGAGCAGAGGAGGTCAAACTCTCCCTCTTTGCTGACAACATGATCTTATACTTAGAGAACCCCAAAGACTCAACCACAAGACTCCTAGAAGTCATCAAAAAATACAGTAATGTTTCAGGATATAAAATCAATGTCCACAAGTCAGTAGCCTTTGTGTACACCAATAACAGTCAAGATGAGAAGCTAATTAAGGACACAACTCCCTTCACCATAGTCTCAAAGAAAATGAAATACCTAGGAATATACCTAACGAAGGAGGTGAAGGACCTCTATAAAGAAAACTATGAAATCCTCAGAAAGGAAATAGCAGAGGATATTAACAAATGGAAGAACATACCATGCTCATGGATGGGAAGAATCAACATTGTTAAAATGTCTATACTTCCCAAAGCAATCTACCTATTTCTACGATGTTGAAATACCAACATCGTACTTTCAAGATTTGGAAAAAATGATTCTGCGTTTTGTATGGAAATGGAAAAAACCCTGTATAGCTAAGGCAGTTCTCTGTAACAAAAATAAAGCTGGGGGCATCAGCATACCAGATTTTAGTCTGTACTACAAAGCCATAGTGCTCAAGACAGCATGGTACTGGCACAAAAACAGAGACATAGACACTTGGAATCGAATTGAAAACCAAGAAATGAAACTAACATTTTACAACCACCTAATCTTTGATAAACCAAACAAGAACATACCTTGGGGGAAAGACTCCCTATTCAATAAATGGTGTTGGGAGAACTGGATGTCTACAGGTAAAAGACTGAAACTGGACCCACACCTTTCCCCACTCACAAAAATTGATTCAAGATGGATAAAGGACTTAAATTTAAGGCATGAAACAATAAAAATCCTCCAAGAAAGCATAGGAAAAACACTGGAAGATATTGGCCTGGGGAAAGACTTCATGAAGAAGACTGCCATGGCAATTGCAACAACAACAAAAATAAACAAATGGGACTTCATTAAACTGAAAAGCTTCTGTACAGCTAAGGACACAATAACCAAAGCAAAGAGACAACCTACACAATGGGAAAGGATATTTGCATATTTTCAATCAGACAAAAGCTTGATAACCAGGATCTATAGAGAACTCAAATTAATCCACATGAAAAAAGCCAACAATCCCTTATATCAATGGGCAAGAGACATGAATAGAACTTTCTCTAAAGACGACAGACAAATGGCTAACAAACACATGAAAAAATGTTCATCATCTCTATATATTAGAGAAATGCAAATCAAAACAACCCTGAGATATCATCTAACCCCAGTGAGAATGGCCCACATCACAAAATCTCAAAACTGCAGATGCTGGCGTGGATGTGGAGAGAAGGGAACACTTTTACACTGCTGGTGGGACTGCAAACTAGTACAACCTTTCTGGAAGGAAGTATGGAGAATCCTCAAAGCACTCAAGCTAGACCTCCCATTTGATCCTGCAATCCCATTACTGGGCATCTACCCAGAAGGAAAGAAATCCTTTTATCATAAGGACACTTGTACTAGACTGTTGATTGCAGCTCAATTTACAATCGCCAAAATGTGGAAACAGCCTAAATGCCCACCAACCCAGGAATGGATTAACAAGCTGTGGTATATGTATACCATGGAATACTATTCAGCCATTAAAAAAAATGGAGACTTTACATTCTTCGTATTAACCTGGATGGACATGGAAGACATTATTCTTAGTAAAGCATCACAAGAATGGAGAAGCATGAATCCTATGTACTCAATCTTGATATGAGGACAATTAATGACAATTATGGTTATGGGGGGGAAGCAGAAAGAGGGAAGGAGAGAGGTGGGTGGGGCCTTGGTGTGTGTCACACTTTATGGGGGCAAGACATGATTGCAAGAGGGACTTTACCTAACAATTGCAATCAATGTAACCTGGCTTATTGTACCCTCAATGAATCCCCAACAATAAAAAAAAAAAAAAAAAAAAGAGTTGGCTCCAAAGTCCTTGAGGAGGAATTTCTGGCATATTTTCTCAGAATGAACTGTGGATAATAAGAAGAAACTAGGATATAAGATAAATTTCCTTTTTTTCCCCCTTTCTTCTTTTGGGGGTTGGAGGGTGAGAACTCTGACAATTTACTCTCTTAGCAAATTTCAAGTATACAATAAAATATTATTAATTACACCCA
Source organism: Nycticebus coucang (assembly GCF_027406575.1). NCBI lineage: Eukaryota > Metazoa > Chordata > Mammalia > Primates > Lorisidae > Nycticebus > Nycticebus coucang. Next base: position 161,324,175 of record NC_069781.1, read on the forward strand.
CCATAGATCTTGCTCTTCTGTTACTGAAGTTTGTTGAGCATCTCATTTTATGAATTTCATTGAGTTGCCTATCTGTATAGTTCATTGAGATTCATTAAAATAATCATTTTGCATTCTTTGTTGGGTAATTCAGAGATCTTCATTTGTTTGGGGTTGGTTACTAAAAATTTATTAGTGGTGCCAAATTTCTTTGTTTTCTTATGGTCCTGGAAGTTTTGTGTTGCTTTCTTTTAAGAAGCAGTCACATCCTCCAGTCTTTACTAGCTGGTTTTGAGAGAAAAGTATCTTTATCATTCAGCCCAGCCAGGGATTTTGAGGCTCTCTCAGAATTTTTTGATGGTTATACTTGTTTCACCACTCTTGTACTCCTTTGGGGGATGGGATTAATCCTTCAAGCCAAGCTGGGTTTTGGAGGTCTTCCATTTGTTTTCTTTTGGACAGTAGCTGGAAATGTTCAGGACTGTGTGCCTCCTACCAATCCTGTAAGGTCAAGCTGGCCAACTGCATGTGCTTGTGAGCCATCTTCAAAGGCTCACATTTGTCACTGGGGCAGGAAGTCCCATGGGAAGCCGGCCAGGGACGGAGGAGTGGTACAGAGCTTTGAGGGCTTCCTTTGGCCATTTGAGATCTTCCACAGGTGAGGCATCCCATGTAGTCTGTGGACGGGCCCCCCCCGACAGAGTACATAAGAGGTTTATTTTGTGGAACATGCAGTCCTTTGTTGAGTTCTCAGCCCTGTGAGTCTCTACCTCCCTTCCTTGATCGCAGCCTCTCCAAGCCACTCAGCCAGGCTGATCCTCTCATTAGTCTGTGTGATAATGAAAAGAGGTGGGCCTCTTGTGCAGCACCCTGTACAGCTGAGGAAGTCAGGCACTCATGCATTACATTCTCACTTTCCCTACGGGAGTAATGATGGGCCAAAAGTGTCTCTCTTGATACTGATCTGTACTGCCTTAGAAACAAGTGGTGTGGTTAAAGCAAAACTGATCTTCTTACCCTCTTCAATAAGTCTATTCTCAGATTTTTTTGTTTGTTTGTTTTAATGATATGCTAGAACTTCTTTACTGGACCCCTGGACTCCAAAAATCTACTCTGACCTATGAGTGTTATCAAAATTGGAGCACTGTGAGAAGATGATGGAAGAAAACAATTTTTATTCTGTCATTTTTAATGTCACTTCTCATAAGTTAGATTTCTTAATCTTAAAAAACACAACTCAAGCTACTGGCTTTACCTATTAACCCATTTTTCAGGAACCAAAGAGGTAACTGTCAGGTCCTTTTGGATGAGGAAGAAGTTAAATTTTGAAGTCTATATATAATCCAGGGAAGATTTGGTTATTTATAGGATAATATATAACCACTTAAAAAAGAAATACATTTTTTTCTAAGAAACAATATTAGTTCAACCAAGAACAGGTTATCATAGACTAGCTTCATTTTCTTTTATAATTGGTGAGATAATATTTTGTAATAGAAAGAGATGGCTGGAGAATGAGAAATGTAACCACTGTGTGATATTATTTATACATGAGGCAAAGCATTATGCTTATATTTTATATTTTATTTTTCATTCATTTCTTTCAATAAATAAACCACTGCATAAACTATCACTACAAAATCAAATATGAGGAAGCTTAGTGTGGACAGATAAAGTGGTTTTTTTCTGATGTAATTCAGCTCATAAAGCAGCACAGTAGGAATTCAAACATAAATTTGAAATGGATATTAATGTCTTATTTATATAAGCCAGTCATTTTCACATGCCTATCCTCTGTAAGATACACCGCAGAACTCTCTATTATTCTTTTCTCCAAAAGAGCAATATGATTCAGTTTTTGTGATTGAGAGAAAAACAATACTATGATAACATCAACTTCATGATTTTTTGAGAGGACTATTACTTCATAGTTGACCCATAGTTGCCTAGATATTTGTCTACAGACACACACACATATACACACACATTTTAAAAAGTTAGGTAATAGTTTCATTTCAAGAAATAAGACTAATCGAAGTGTCCCACCAAAATGAATTGGATCAAAACAACTTAAAGAGTCTATGAATTTAATTCACACTTCAAATGGTATCTATTATAAAATGGTAGTTCTTATTATTAAAACTGTTAAAGGTCTCATATGCATTACTTCTTTTAATCGCAGAGTATCGCTTCGAAGTAAGTTATTTGCCCCATTATTTTTTTCTACAATCCAAACTCTATCATGTTAAGTATTAACATTAGTGAGTCAGAATTCCAGCCTCAGTAGTGTGACTGTGGAATGCATACTTTTAGCCTCTCAATATGTTTAAATCACTCAGATAACTTTTAAGTAACTTTTAAAATTACTTTTAGATGTGGTTTAAGTTGCAACTCGAGCTTTTCTTTCTATATTTTGTTCCTAAAACATTATATAAATATCAAGGTCAAGTAAAGACTTTTTAAATTTTATGGATTTTCTTCAGGGATCCAGTGCAAAACATCAGTGTCAAGTTTTGTTCTCTCTAGTATCTTAAGCCATATGGCATCTTTCATCTTTTCAATGTATGTTACTGTCAAAATAATATATTTTATACTTCAGTTTGCAGAGTACCTTTTATAGAAATGCTATAAAAATTGATTTTTCTTAAGAAGTATCATTTAATTAAATGGTTTGTCAAAAGAAAAAAAAAGCCACCTCAAATTTTCTTAAACGTTCAAATCTCTTTATTAAAAAACCGAATCCATTTTTCCCCTGGGATCCTTTCCCAGTGTTGTGTGACCTTTCATTTATTTATTTATTTTTTAACTTTATCATGGAATTAACATTATTTTCTTGGAAGACAAGTCTTTCTTTTGATAGCTTTATTAATACGTCATCATTTGAGCTGTTCAGTCTTATATATTCAGGAATTATTATTTGGGTACTATGCATATGTCAAAACATATCACTTTTATACATTATAGCCCATTAGCATTTTTGAATTATATTTACATACTATAAATTTATTTCTTTTAATTTTTTTAACTATTACTCACCTACTGTACAATTCATCCACTGAACATGTACATAGGCATATTAAGAGAGTTGTGTCCATTGCCACAATCAATTTTAGGATATTTTAATTACTCTATAAAGAAACTTTACATCATTTAGTAATCATTTCCCCAAAAGTCCTTTCCCCTCAGTCCAATGTAACCATTAATCCACCTTCACTATCTAGAGGTTTGTTTATTCTGAACATTTTATGTAATAGAATCATGCAACATGTGTTCTTTTATTCCTGCCATCTGTCACTGGACATGTCTTTAGGGTTTATGCATGATTCAGCATACATTAGTCCCTTATTAATTTTTTTTACTACAGAAAAATATTATATTATATGGATATACCAAATTTTATGTATTCTTTCATTGGCTGGCAGATATATTTATTTACATTTTTGGCAATTACTAGTAATATGGCTCTTATCATCACCAAAAAATTTTTGTGTGGATGTATGTTTTTATTTATTGGGGGTATATATCTAGAAGTGGCATTCAGGAACTTCCAAATAGTTTTCCAAAGTAACTACATTATTTTACACCATTAGTTGTATAAAAGTTTCAATTTGTCCACATTTTTGTCTGCACTTGTTATCTCTCTTTTTTATTCTGGTCATCCTAGTAGGTGTAAGCGATTGCAATTTTGATATGCATTTATCTGGTGACTAATGATACAGTACAACTTTTAAAATGCTTATTGGAAAAAAATAAAAAATAAATAAAAAATAAAAAAAATAAAATGCTTATTGGCATTCACATATCTTCTTTGGAGAAATGCTTATTCAGATACTTTGCCTATTCTAAAAATAGGCATTATTTGTCCTTTTTATTATTGAGTTATAATAATTATTGACATATTCCAGGTGCAAGTCTTTTGTTAGATACAGAATATATAATTTATTTTCTTTCTATTAGTTATATTTTCACTTTCTTAATGTACCTTTTGATGTGAAAAAAATTTAATTTTGATAATATTCAGCTTATTCTTTTTTTGTTATTTGTGGTTTTGATCATTTTTCAATGATAATATTTCAATCTAAGATAATGAAGGATTCACCTATGTTTTATTCTGAAATCATCTCAGCTCTTATATTTAGGTATGTGATATACTTCGTATTAATTTTTGTATATGGTGTATATAAATTGTCCAACTTCATTCCTTCACCTGTAGATAGCAAATTCTCTCAGAAGCCTTTGCTGGAAAGATGATTGCTTACCCATTGAATTATTGTGGCACTCTTTTCAAAAATCAATTGGGTATAAGTGGAAGGATCTATTTCTGGACTCTCAATTTTATTCCATTGATTTTTTTATATCAACCCTTAGGCCAATACCACAATGTCTTGATTATTGTAGCTTTTTGGAACATTTTAAAAGTGGAAAATATGGGTCTTCCTTTTTTATTTTTTTCCTTATTCTCCAACATTGAGAAGTTGACTCTTTTATAGTTATAAAACGTCTCTATTTCCAGAAATATTTTTAATTTTAAATTAATATTTCTGATACTAGACCAGACAACTCATCTTTCTTATCGTTATTCTTTCCATGATCTACACTTTTCTATCATTTTTTTTTCTTTTTTTTTTTTTTTTTATTGTTGGGGATTCATTGAGGGTACAATAAGCCAGTTACACTGATTGCAATTGTTAGGTAAAGTCCCTCTTGCAATCATGTCTTGCCCCCATAAAGTATGACACACACTAAGGCCCCACCCTCCTCCCTCCATCCCTCTTTCTGCTCCCCCCCCCATAACCTTAATTGTCATTAATTGTCCTCATATCAAGATTGAGTACATAGGATTCATGCTTCTCCATTTTTGTGATGCTTTACTAAGAATAATGTCTTCCACTTCCATCCAGGTTAATACGAAGGATGTAAAGTCTCCATTTTTTTTAATGGCTGAATAGTATTCCATGGTATACATATACCACAGCTTGTTAATCCATTCCTGGGTTGGTGGGCATTTAGGCTGTTTCCACATTTTGGCAATGGTAAATTGAGCTGCAATAAACAGTGTAGTACAAGTGTCCTTATGATAAAAGGATTTTTTTCCTTCTGGGTAGATGCCCAGTAATGGGATTGCAGGATCGAATGGGAGGTCTAGGTTGAGTGCTTTGAGGTTTCTCCATACTTCCTTCCAGAAAGGTTGTACTAGTTTGCAGTCCCACCAGCAGTGTAAAAGTGTTCCCTTCTCTCCACATCCACGCCAGCATCTGCAGTTTTGAGATTTGTTCATCATCTCTATATATTAGAGAAATGCAAATCAAAACAACCCTGAGATATCATCTAACCCCAGTGAGAATGGCCCACATCACAAAATCTCAAAACTGCAGATACTTTTCTATCATTTTAATTTCACTTTACTAATATATTTGAATCAAAACTTTCCCCTGCAATCAGTATAGAATTAGCAGTTAATTTTTTAATCCAGTATGAAAATCTCTACCTTTGACTTGATTATTCAATCCATTCACATTTAATTTTATAATCAATATAATTGGATTTACTTTTACAACTTTAATTTTTTATTTCTTATATGCCTAATGCTATTTTTGTTTCAATTTCTCTTTTACTACTTTCCTTTACATGAAGTGATTTTTTTCTATTGAAACATTTAAATTATTTTAATTTTTAATTATTTTCTTAGTGGTTTATTATATATATATGTATGTATGTATACACACACACAGACATATATACATATATATATATCTTAACTTACGAGAATTAATTTCAAATTTATACTAACATTTTTGTAAGAGCTGGAACTACTACTCCTATGAAGGTCTATTTCCCCTTCTATTTTGTATTATTAATTATTGCACATTATATCTGTATATGTTAGAGGCTCAGTACCAGTGTTGCTTATAAATTTTATATGTATTAAGATGATAAAATATAAAATTATGTGCAAAATTTGTTCTGTTTGTATTTTTAATTACAATTTCTGATTCTCTTCATTTGTTCCTTCAAGTTCAAATTACCCGCTAGTGTAATTTTCTGTTTTCTTTTTTTTAGTTATTATTTTATTTTATTTCAAAATATTATAACAGTACTAATGTTTTGATTACATAAATTACTTTTGTGGGATTTGAGTCAAAGTCATAAGTGAGCCCATTACCAAGATACCATGCAGTGTACCTGTCAGGTATGAATTTAATCCCCTTCCACTCCCTTGATTTCTGTTGCGTTTTAATACCTTATGTGCAGATGAGTGTTGATCAGTTAGTTCCAATTTAATAGTGAGTACATGTGGTGTTTGTTTTTTCCATTATTACAGTTCTATGCTTAGAAGAATGGTCTCCAGTTTCATCCAAGTTGTTATAAAAATATTAGTTCACCATTTTTTTAAGCAGCTGAGGAGTACTTCATAGTATACATCAGGTATTGATGGATACTGAGGTTGGCTCCATAACTTTCTAATTGTGAATTGTGCTGCAGTAAACATTAGAGTACTTAAGTGTAGTTGATAAAATGACTTTTTTTTCTTTAAATAAATACCCAATAGTGGGATTGATAGATTAAATGGTAAGTCTATTTTTATTTCTGTGAGAGATCTAGTTTTCTGTCCCACCAGCAGTAAATAAGCATTACTTTCTCTATGCATCCACTCCAGCATATGTTGTCAAAAGGTCTTATAATCAAATCATCACACATCACACAAGGACATCACATACCCAGAAAATAGATTGGACTTGACATATAGGGAATGGCATCCCTTTGAAGCACTAGTAGTAGTAAAAAATACTCTGCAATTATAGCAATAGAAACATAACCTTGAATAGTGAGTTACATTTGCTTAAAGTCACAGTCTCTGTGGTTTTTTAAAACATGCCAGTCTCATGAAATTATTGTCAGTAGATTTTTCTTCTGAGACAGCAGTGTGTATCAACTGGTTTTTATTAACACTGCAAGGTTTATAAATGGGTAGGCATCTTCCACCCAACAACTCTTTCTAATCTTGCTTTGAAATAGGGCAATAAGACCAACTTTGGAAGAGCCTTAATGATTTGCTTTCTTTGGGGGTTTGTTTTGTTTTTGATACTTTGTGGAGTTTTAAATTTTTTTACAAGAATAGAGAAGCATGAATCCTATGTACTGAATTTTGATATGAGGACAATTAATGACAATTAAGGTTATGGGGGGGAAGCAGAAAGAGGGATGGAGGGAGGGGTGTGGGGCCTTGGTGTGTGTAACACTTTATGGGGGCAAGACATGATTGCAAGAGGGACTTTACCTAACAATTGTAATCAGTGTAACCTGGCTTATTGTACCCTCAATGAATCCCCAACAATAAAAAAATAAACTAAAATAAAAATAAAAAAATAAAAAAATTTTTTCTACATAGATCTTTACTAACATTTCCACTGCGTTCTCCTCTTATTGTCTTTATTTTTCTTATTGAAACTGTGATCATATTAAATATCATCCAAGAAAAGACATTGTTCCTGTTTCATAAGGATTAATCAACCTTTTCCAAAAACAGCTATTTCTCCAATCATATGAACTACATAGGAGAAATTGAAAAATGGCTTTTGAGGAAATAATGCCCTGAAGAGTTTCTCCACTAGCCTGTTTTCTCTCCCTACTTTATTTCAGATTTTTTTTTGATGATGATGATGCTAATGATGATGATGATGTGTTTTCCTCTTTTATTTAGTCATAAGCTCTTTATAAAACACTTCCCAGTCTTCAGGCTGTATAATCCTGGCTGAGCAAAAAGTTGGGTAAGTGATTCAGCTGTCATATTCAAGGTTCTTAAAGTTTAATATGTGCCGTGTAGGAGAAAATATGGCCAAGTCCAGGAAAATAAGAACAATGATCTATTCTCTCTATAGGATTTTTCTATTTCTAATCCTCTCATCCTTCAACTTTATTTTTAGTGCCTCTCCTTGAATGAGTGCTAGAGACTAGTTTCTTGATTCCTAAAAAATGCTTGGAAGACTTTTTCTACAAAGCCTTCTTGGACCTGCTCCATTACATGCTAACGTCTATCAGTTTCACATTCTTTACATTTATACTTGATACTTTCTTTTTACCATTATTCTTGGTATTTGCCATTTTAAGCCAACAATGAGTTTCTGGATAATGGAAATAAAGATATTTATTTTTCCTCTTCACTTCATATGCCTAGTTCCTAACACACCACTGGACACTTAATCAAATGCAGTAAATGCTGATTGATTTGCTATCTTAGAGGAACAATAAGCTTGATTTTCTTGATAAGAAGTTATTTAGGTTATTGGTTTTTGTAGCTTACAAAATATAGAAGATATAAATCTGAATTTCAACTACAGCAATAAGATAATGTTCTTGTTTCTGTACAATGGAGACAGATTCTTCTTGTGGGATATTGAATCAATAAGTCATCAAGTGGCTGATGGAATAAAACTATATCTTTCCAGAGTATTATTGTAGCTCACAAATATGAATATATAATTCATAAATAAAGAGAATAAATAAATTTAGGTATATTCATACAATACAATATGATACAGCAATGAAGACATAGGAATTAGCTCTAAGTATGTATAAACACAGCTGAGTATTTGCAACATAACATTGAGTAGAACAAAGAGGTTCCAAATAAAATGTGTTCAGTATGATGTGATGTATATAAATATAACACATTAAAATATATAGTATGTATGAGAATGTGCATTCGTAAATATCATGCACATACGATTAAAGTGTTAAGACATTAATGGAAGGGAAAACAGCAATTTCATTGTATAATTATATTTAGGAAGGAAGGAAAATAAGATGGACATTGTGGGGGTTTTTTGGAGACAGAATCTCACTATGTCACCCTTGGTAGAGTGCTGTGGACAGACACTCACTACAATGCCCGGCATTGTAAAATAATAATTTTTAAAAAATGAACAAGGATGGGGCCTGGTCTGTATCCCTAAGAGATATGCCCTTTCTCAGGGTAGTATCTTTATTTTGCAGGATAAATAGGCAATTAAAATAGAGTGTAGTAAGTCCTACAATAAAAGCATTTTTTGTCGCCATTGTCATTGTTGTTTAGCTGGCCTGGGCCGGGTTCGAAGCTGCCACCTTTGGTGTCTGTGGCTGGTGCCATAACCACTGTCCTACAGGTGCCAAGCCCATTGTGGGGATATTAAACTCTATTTGTAACACAAAATTTATTTTTTAAAAGTGAAGCAAATACATAAAATATTATCATTTTTAAAATAATTGTGTTAATATATATTTGAGTATGTGGGCTTCAGCTATATTATATTCTATATCCCCTGATACCTATCATAATCCATATTTGAATATGTAAATGCATATGTAATAAATAATATACATATGTGTATATAAGGTATAAACACAAATACGTAAAATTTAATACAAGTATATACACGCACACACATATAGGTTCACAGAAAAATGAGCAGAAGATACAGTGTTCCTATACACTCACTTCAAGTGGCTCCCAGCATTGAGAGTCATGTTCCTGTCATTTGCATACACACATAGCCTACCTCATTCTCCATAATCACCTCTAGAGTGGTGATTTGTTACAAATGATGGATATACATTGACACATCATCATGACCCAAAGCATATAGTTTGGATTAGGGTTCTTCCTGTGAACCCTCATAGTGCTTTGTATTCTGTGGGCACAGACAAATATATAATGTATAATGTGACATGTATCCACCATTATAGTATCATACAGCATAGTTACACTGCCATAAAAATCCTGTGTGCTCCACCTATATGGCCTAGTTATACATATTTGATTAATCATGTCTTACAAATAACAGAGATGTGGTTTGCATTTTGAGCTTACACATGTTAAATAAGGTCTCCATAGAAAACAGGTATATCTGACTCCAAACCTAATATGGATTAAACATATATATATGTGTGTGTGTGTGTGTGTGTGTGTGTGTGCATATGTATGTAATTTTTTTCTCATTCAACAGAAACTTATTGATTAAATTGTAACTACATCATACATATCAAGTAATCTAATAGTACTGGTAATAATAACTTTTTAAAAATGAACAAGGATGGGGCCTGGTCTGTATCCCAGAGATATACAATCTCTCTTAGGGTAATGTCTTTATTTTTGCGGGATAAATAGGCAATTAAAATTGAGTGTAATAAGTCCTACAATAAAGACAAGATGTTAGGTTTAAAAACTTCTCTGAGAATTTTTTAAATGGTAAGAATAGCAAGACGTATGTTAGTGAACTGCATGAAAAAGAAAACATGTACGTATATTTGTGTGGGCTTGCACGTGTGTGTCTGTGAATATCAGTATTGTGAATAAAGACTAATATAATATCATATCCTTCTTAGTGTTTTTTTTAACTTTACTCCACACAATTTCAACACGAATATTTTAAGTACTAGAGAATAACATATATGATTACACTAGTAAAAGAATAAGAAATTAATAATCATTTGTGGCTAATAAAATCCTTTCTTTTATAAAATTCATATAAAGTAATAAATAACTCATCTTGCTTGCTAAACATCAGTGATTTGGGGTCTCTAGCTTTGGCAACAATAAATTCCCCATTAAAATGAAATGAAAAATTTTCAAGTACCAATGACAAAAATACATAAACTCATTGTATGGTTCACACATTGACATGTGTTTGTGTACTACGCCCTTATTTTTATTTATAAATCATTCATACCTGACACACACAGACTCATAATAAAAAAAGATATTCAGTGACATTATAGGCTGGTTGTGATTTTAATTTTTGTCAAATGAATTTGGACCCTAAGTTAACTTTTGACTGGCAGTTACATGTAGTGAAATATTTATGCCCAAAACAAGGACTGGAGTACTCTATAATTTAAACTGGCTTATTCATGAGCTCCATAGATGGATTTAATACACAGTAAACAAGAAAAAAAATTATACATGTAAATGTAGTATTGCAGGTGTTACATATATTTCCTCATAGGAATAAGTTAGATAGGAAACAAGGATGGCCATAAAGTATTGAATACATCTGTTTTGCATCAAGATTTTATAATTTTCTTACATGGAATAATTTATGGAAAAGGAGGGAAATCTAACTTCTGTATATGTATCAGATTGGAAGTTCCTCCCAGTTTGGAGAAATGAAGCCCTGGATTTCCTACCAAAAACTCAGCTCTGCATCATAATTCTGCTGTATTCACACATGTTACATTGCAAGTGACCTAAAGCCCATGATGTGCACCTTCCAGGAGTGTGGGGGTGGAGCTATAACCAACTCTTCACATGGTAATAAAGAATGAAATCAATGGCAAAATAATGCTAAGTGGTCAATCATACAAACGTGAAAGTTAACTGCAAGAATAATTTTCTAGAACTGCACCTTAAATATACATTTTAATTCTACATTTGGTAAAGCTGTTTTATTGTTGTTGTTTGTTTGTTTTTCCCCTGAGACAGGACCTCATTCTGTCACGGCTCTTTGCCACTTCAAACTCTGGGATTCAAGTGATCCTCCTGTCGTGCCCTCTATCCAGTGGCTGGGATACAGACAAGCAGCACCGGGCCAGGACCTGGAGGGCACTTTACTTTTACCCCTACAGCATTCATTTTCTAGGATGCCCCTGTCTAGTCTCTTCCCCACCTTCTTCTCCTAACTTAGATCCAGGCAACCACTGATCTGTTTTTTCTTGCCTTTTCCAGGACTTTCTTTGTGCCTAATGTTCATTTGGCATAATGATTGTGAGATTCATCTGTGGTGTTAGCTGTATCAGTAGTTTGCTCCTGTTCAGTCGCTGAGTATATTCCGTAGGATGGATATATCACATTTTGAGTGACTGCCATCAGTTGATGGTTATTTGTACCCTTTGTCCCTCACTTCTTGCCCATTATGAAGAAGGCCACAAATAACATTCACATGCATGCCTCTGTGAACATTCGTCTTAACTCCTCTTGGGAATGCCTACAAGTGTCATTACCGGGTCTTATCCTAAATGTGTGTTTAACATTTTAAGGAGCTAACAAACTATTTTTTTAGTGGTTGTGCCAACTGGCATTCCCACTGTATTAGGTGGTAATTCCTGCTGTATTTGCTAGGTAACAAAACACCACAGACTGGGTGGGTTCAGCAGCAGAAATTTATTTTCTCACCATTCTGGTGGCTTGACGTCCCAGAACAAAGTGTCACCAGGGTTACCTTTCTCGGATGTGCGCCTTTTTGATTTAGTGCTGTCTTCTCCCTGTGGCTTCATATGGTCATTCCTCTGTGTGTACCTGTCTGTATGTCAGTCTCTTATAAGAACACCAGAAATACTGCATAAGATTAGGACCCCCCATTTGACTTCTTTTTATCTTCATTACCTCTTTAAAGGCTCTATCTCCAAACACATATTCTGAGATACTGGGTTAGGACTTCAACATATGAATACTGGAGAAACAATTCAGCCCATATACCCACCAACAATGCATGAAAGTTCCAATTGTTCTACATTCTCATCAATACATGATACTGACATTTTTTAAAAATATGTTATTTTACTAGGTGTGTAGCCATATCTCATAGTGTAATTAATTTTCATTTATCTAATGACTAATGATGTTGATCATCTTGCCATACACTAATTGACCTCTTGGTATCTTCTTTTGTAAAGTGTATAGTTACATAATTGTTCACATATCTTAATCTATTGCCTTCTTACCACTGAGTTACGAGTTCTTTACATTTTATGTATGCAATTCCTTTCTCAGATATATATTTGCTGGATATTTTCTTCCAAACTGTAACTGCCATTTCTTTTTTCAATGATATTTTTCAAAGACCAAGATAGTTTAACTTTGATTAAATCAAATGCATTAGTTCTTGTAGTTTGTGCTTTTTAAGTCCTATGTAAGAAATATTTCCCTAATCTAAGAACACACACATTTTCTTCTCTCCTTTTTAAATGTATAGTGTGAGCAAAGAATCAATGCTTATTTTATTCCATATAGATATCCAGTTATCTCAGCACCATTTATTGAAACAGCTATTCTTTCCCACTTGATTACTTTGGAATTTTTGTTGAAAATCAATTGACCACATGTGAAGGTGTGTGCAGGTCAGTTTCTGAACTCACACCTCTGTTTCATTATCCTTTCCCAAACCAAGTAATTTATGTGTTTAAACATCTTTTATGTCTAAAAACTGTTTTGGTTTCACTGTCATTTGCATTTCTGCATAAAGTCTAGAATAATTGTCTCTTTTAAAGGCCTAGAAGTGTTATTTTTACAGTAGGCAATCCTCAGCAGGCCCCTGTTCTGATTCCCTTTCAAATAATCTTGTCATTTTTTTCCCCCAGCTACAGTTTGCCCCTTTCTGCATATATTTGTCTCCTCACATCTGTGTGTGTGTGGGGGGGGAGGGGGGTAATCATTAGAAATGTGATAATTAAAGGCCAGCTTTGATACCTGGTCCTTCATTGGTACTCAGTCAACATTTTTTGTTTGATTGTTTATATTGGATCTGCTTAACCACGTGATCCAGTTATAAGTGAAGGAGGCAGGTCAGAGATACAGCATATTTGCTCAGGACATCATCGTTGCAGGTTACAAAGAAAAAAAGAATATGAAGGATCTTCTCTAGCACGGAATAAGAACAGTAAAGGTACAGCAAATGAATGAAGAGTCAGAGAGATGTTTAGGAAAAAGGATTGGCTCCAGAGCAAATTTAGCAGCAGCAAAATCACTGAATTTGTCAATAGACAGAACTGGAATCCAATCTATTTCTCCCACCTGCTGACTGTACAGTCTCAAGTTGAGTGTACACCACATTCTAATCTGTAAATCAGACATACTGATAATACACCACCATAGGTGAGTTTTAATTTTACCATGTAATTGAACTTGCTTTGGCAATGTTTGACATAGTAAGAGACTTGATAGATGTTAATTGAATCAGAAATGCTTGAGTGCTTTAATCACTTGCTTTTGAGGATATAAATTTTTCCTTGCAAGACTTCATTTATATCCATGGTCAACTCAATCACCAATTCATCCATTTTTATCTCCAAAATGTATCTCAAAAGCATCTATTCCTCTTTTTATGCACTAACTCTGCCCTAGTTCAATCCACAATTATTACTTTTATAAAACTCTTTGATACATTCTGCCTGTGTCCTGCTTCTATTCTAATGCCCTTTAAACTATTTTCCTCAAAAGAACTGGAGCGATTTCTTTCTTCTTCACTCCATCCTTCCCTTTCTTGCTTTCTTCCTTTGTTCCTAAAACATCTATTTGATCACACCTCTCTTACTTCCATTGTTTTTACACTGAAATAACAACTCTTAATCAGCGTCTCTCCCATTGGAAACCCTGTAACGTCTGCACTCAGGTTATGGTGGTTTTCATGCCATGGCATTCTTCCCACATTCTTTCTCTTAGCTCTTTCAGAGGCTGGCCATCTACTGATTCCTCATCTTCTCCTTCTATACCTACAGTCTTATCGTTAGCTTTTCAGGGAATCCTCTGTCTCTCCGCTTAATTATAAACCCTTTTTGTCACCCACCATATTTCTTTTTCACGGCATCCTATTTCATTTTGAGCATGTAATCTCTGTTGTAATCCTATGCAAATTATTGGGCTACTTGTTCATAGTTTTCTTCTTTCCTTCTTAGATCTGCAAGTCTGTGAAGGCAGAGACATTGTTTCATTCATCAATGTAAACTAAGCATCTGGCACAGCAGTTCTCAACCTGTGGGTTGCGACCCCTTTGTAACAATGAAAATACATCCTGCATATCAGACATTTACGTTACGATTCATAGCAGTAGCAAAATTATAGTTATGATGTAGCAATGAAGATAATTTTATGGTTGCGGATCACTACAACATGAGGAACTATATTAAAGGGTCGCGGCATGAGGAGGCATTAGGAAGGTTGAGAACCAATGATCTAGCATAATGAGCTCTAGTGTCAGTTTGTACTAATAGATTTGGATTCAGACAAAAATAAAATTATACAGAGGTGTCAAAAGTTTTGTTATCCAATTGCATAGATATAAATTTAGATACAATTTATTGAATGCAACTTTTGATTTTGAAAAGATATTGCATGAAGAGATGCTAAAAGGAAAAAGGAAAAAAAATTACACTGTTTACCACCTACAAACACACAGGGAACAAATATTTTACTCGCCTTCTCATGTTATTGTCTTGCTTTTCCTTTTTATGTGGTGTAACTATAGGTATGGTGACCTGAAGTAATGACAGGAAAGACTTCACTATCTGCAATGTTCCTGATTTTCCACCTAAGGGTTCTGCCTTATTCAATCACAACTATTCAAGGAGGACATTTTCTTCCATGTACTTAGGAAATGATTCTCCTAAAATTAGATCTCATACAGGATACTTCCTAGAAAAAGAATTCCATACTGACTTGGATAGGTCATATACTTCAAATTACCTTCCCCCTACTACCTTGGAAGTCTAATCCTTTGTGATGACTTTTTCTACACTTTTCAACCTTCATTTCCACAGATAATTAGTAACACTAAACTGACTCATTCCTTCTTTTCCTCCTCTTGCTTAGTAAATTTTAATGTATAACATTATACCTTCATATTTCTCCCTGCAGAATTTAGTTATCACGGCAAACGGGGAACCTGAAGCTTTGGAAAAATCACTTTATTATTATTATTATTTTAGAATATTTAAAATAAGACAGGAAATAAAACCCTCACAGCTTTGGTGAAACCATCACCACAGAAACAAATGCTGCTTTCATTTATCTCTTTTTATTTATAGTTTACTTTTACCTGAGATTACATTCATTTTCATAGATGGCATAAGAAAATTTCACTAATGTCCTGCTGCTAGTCACTGGCTGACTAAAATGTGCCCACATTAAATGATTTGATTGACAATAATGAAGGTTGGGTTCTTAGTGTTCCTCCACAAATTAATAAACCTCTGTACATGTAAGAGTCTCCTTCTGGGAAATGTTTAGATTTGTGGGAATATTTTAATTTATGGGAGAGTTCACATTAAGAATAAATAATTTTAATAAGTAAGAAATGACTTCCATAATGTGGAAATATCAATTCATTTTAAGAGTTAGTTATTTGGCTCCTTTTGTTTTGTAATAAGTTTGAAGATGATATTCAATTAAATTCACTTGATTCAGTAATATCTAACCCTATAGTAACTTCTTTCTCCTCAGAAGGTTCCTGGAGAAGATACACAAAAAGAAAATATGAAATCAAGATACTACTTCATGATTATTGGGCACCTGACCGAAACGCTCATCCAGAGCTCTGGTAAACTGAGTAGGAAGATATGGCTCTTACCTGAGACTAAAGCCCTAAAGAACTCCTGTTGTCCCAAAGCCCAAGGTTGAAACTTTGTATATTAGCAGCCTCTGGTTTTCCCTGTGGGCAGAAGACTAGCACATATAAATCCACAATCCACGGCTATGCCTCGGTATGGAATATAGAGTTCTCAAAATGTAAAATACTATGAAGAATGAAACAGCTTTTTATTCTGGTTTTTATTTTTGTTTAGGCAAAGAAACAGTATTATTCAACACTATCTTTGCACTATATTATACAAGTAATTACTCTATGGCCCATTATAGAGTAGAACTGCTGCTATCATATCCTACAAAGCAGATGCACAATACAGTACTCTAAATAATCCTTTGGGGGACAAACCACAACCTGTTTATTGATCAGGGAGACCAAATTTCTATCTTAGCCAGGCTTACACAAATACGTTCTCACCACGTAACTAAGGGGCCTGAACATGTGCTGAGGGACCCACCTCACTGGCCTGTAAGCTTTCAGCTAAGAGAGAAATGCTGACGGCAGTTATTCTGGGAAATGATTAATTAAATCCCTTTCCTGGCAGTTCCATTAATATCAACACAACATGGCAGAGATATTGACACAGTGAGAAAACATTCCCTTCAACAATAGGACTTTGTTGACAAAACAGTGCAATGTCTAGACCATTAGCAACAATTTAGGAATCCATCTTCTCCATCAATCTCATTTAGCTTACATACAACACACACACACACTGAAAATGTGCAGCAGTTAGGCAGGGAAAGTGAAGTGGAATATCATTAAATATGAATGTAGGTTGAGTTAGAAATACAGTAAACGAATTGTCTCTCTCTCTCTCCACACATACACACATACACACACACTCTTGGATGGGGAGACAATGTATATTCAACAATATCCTCTAATATTTACAGATATTATGTAATGGAGCAACTAACAGAGAATGATTTCATTTACAGATTGTCTACCATGTGCCTGATACTTAATATTATCTCACATCCTCACAAAGGGGTTTAATTGTCCTTATTTTATAGTAGAACTGCGATTAAAATATTCTATATAACTTACTAAAATTCACACACTTAAAAAGAAGCAAAGTTGAGAGTTCCTTTTAATTTGTCTTATTCCAAACCTTTACCCTTTTGGCACCAGATTCCCTCTTCATTTCTTGAACCCAGGGAAATTTTTGGTTGTCCACTTCAACTCTCTTTTGTGCCTGAGAATCTGTGAGTTTGGTAATTGAATTATATGATTCATTAAATGGTGCCATTTAACGCCATCAGAGGTCTTGCTTAGTTGCTTAGGTGTCCGTCTCCTCTGTAAAGACTGTTGGTTGCTGGAAGGGATTTAATTCACTCGTGCCTCATTCTTACAGCACCTAACAGTTCCATGTTTATCACAAGTATGTAGAATGAGTGGATATAAATGTTTCCAAAGGAATCACACAAAAATAAAATTTTAAAGGGACAGAAAGTCCAGAATTGTCCATTCTAAAGTTAATGTACACATTTGTGATCGATTCCCTATTTTTAAACCTAATGCCCAAAGTTGTCTAGAAACCACCATCTTTAAAACCTGTAGATCTTTCTACCAAATATCTTGTTCATGAATCTATGTTGCTCTCCCTTCTTTACATCCTTCTTTCCTTCTATTCTTCTTTTTCCTTCCTTCCCTCCCTCCTTCCTTCCTCCCTCTTTCCTTTCCCTTCTCTTCCATTCTTCTCTTATTTTTTCTCTCTTTCCCTCCATCCCTTCCTTCCTCTTAATTCCTTCCCTCCTTCCAAAAGATCTATGTGCAAGTATCTCGAGGTCAATTGCTCAAAAATCTGACAAGACAAGAACAATTATGTTGTGGTATGATTGGCATGAAGTTAGAGGTGGGCAGGATATAATGAGAACACTAGAGACTTCCACTATTTTGAGAGGTCAGAAAAGACTGCTTGGAGGAGGCAATTAGTGAACTAAGTCCTGAAATACAGGAAAGAATCAGGCAAAAGTAAACAGAACAGTGTATTTTACATTTTGAGAAGAGAGATAAACATGTTTGAATGATATCTTGAAAGATCATTTAAAAATCAGTTTCCCTTATAAGCTCCAGATTCAAAGATTACGAGATGATGCATTGAGTTCTCTGCAGATTTGTTCCAGCGTATTTCTTTGTTTGTTTTATTGAGGCCATGACTTTGAAAGAGTCAGACACATATTAGGTATGAAAAAAGCATTTTTGAACCCACCACAATCAAGCTCAAAATTACAGAGTTAATTCCCACTGCTCAAGTCTAGAGACATTGAAAACAAATTCTCTATCAGTGAGAAACCCAACTTGGAACATGGGTCCTGGTTCATTCACAGGAATGACTACTATTCCCAGACTTGATGACTTGGGTTTGAATATCACCTTTGTCACTCACAGGTTATGAGGCCTTAAATAAATTATTTAACTTCTCTGAGCCCCAGTTTATCCATTGATAAAGTGATCAGAAACACTGTAAATGTTCAGTGAAATAATATATTTTATAATACTTAGCATAAATCTCAACACTTTATATTCAACAAAAAATACCTATCATTGGGCGTCACCTGTGGCTCAAAGGAGTAGGGTGCCGGCCCCATATACCAGAGGTGGCGGGTTCAAATGCAGCCCCGGCCACCTGGCAAAAAACAAACAAACAACAAAAAAAAACTATTATTACTACTGACTATTTCTGCACTTCTCAATTCTGGGTACTTGTAAGAATTACTTTAGGGCTTTTGCAAGAATTTGGATATCCAAGTCTCTGTATAGAATTCACTTGAGCACAATATCTGTAGGCATATTTCAAAAAGTACCATCAGCAGTTTCTATATTGAACTAAGATACTGACAAAGTTGTATGAATAATTTTCTCTTAGAAGTCCATTCTACAGAGGCTCCAACAAAGAGTATGGTCAACAACTGAACACACTTCAGTGGTGCTACAAATAATGAAACAGCAGATCTCACTCATTGTTTCCAATTTTTTTCCTGACTTGCTTCTTATCTTAAATTTTATTGATAAAAGGAAGATAACATTTATAGATTCACAGTTATTATTTCCTATGTGTTAAGAATATAGGAAGTGCTTTGCATAGATAAAAGTCATTTTTTTACCCAGTAGCCCAATATGTTGTTTTTCATTGCCTCTGGGCTATAGGTGAGAAAAATAAAAATCAAAAATGTCAACTTACTTTTCTAAGATTGCATAGCTACTGTGTAGTAGAAATGGACCTAGGCTTTTTAATACCACTATACTATGCTGCCTTCTGGTGTTATAAACTGATGTGATTACAGCCAAACCTAAAGATATTCTGTAGGATACTTTTTATTACTGTAGCTAGTGTAAGTTTATAGTTCTAAAATAAAAAGGAAAAAAAACCTAAAGTATCATCTACTTGAAGGCTCCCTGGGGTCCAGTCCAACTGACCTATTACTTGGCAACTTGGAGCCACACCCAGTTTAGGTTCTTACACCCAGCACTGAGCATTCCCCTAAAGCTTTCCTGTACTTTATAGCTACTTCCCTACTAAATCCATTATTTCAGTATTTCCTCTTTTCTCCATGCGTTGTTCCAGTCCACTGAGCTGCTTCTGTGTGGATTGCAGGTGCTGTTTCATTGTGGCTGAAACCTAATTGACTTCCACAGTAAATATTAAAGGAAGATGGCAAACTTGACTAGTTGTCCATTCAATACAACATGAAATGGCTAATGCCTGTGTGTAATGAGGGAAAACTCTTCCAAGCTTCAACTCTTGCTTTATGGGGGAAAGGAGGTGAATTTTCAAGTGATTGTTGACAAGTCTGTGGCAAATGTGTGCACCAAGTGAGAAGTTGAAATAAAAAGCCCTGTACGAAGTCATTAAACATCAAACCTGATGAATTATTCATTTAATGGCTTCGAAGTTGGACTTGGAAAAATGTAAATAAAATACACAGAGAATTTTCTCCTTTCTGGGAATGATTTTATAGTCATGAACTAAATGCAAGGAACACTTAAAGTGTCTAACTGCATTGTATATTTTATGTAAATTAAAGAATATTGAACAAATTCCCCATTTGGTACAAAAGAGAGAAAGAAAATATACCTCTCCTGATGATCAATGCCTCTGAGAAAATGAATTATCTTTATTTTCTCCATTATCTTTTATTGCCATTTTATATACTCTATAAAATATCGACTTGCAAGGTATTCAAATGAAATGTGATGTAATTTTTCTGATTCGCTAGCGTTTTTTTTTTTTTTTTAATACCCTTCAGGCATGACTGCGACCTTTTCTGCTTCTCTGAATGTGCCTCATCGCTAAACTCTTCACTGACAGAAAGTAGTCTAGTTATAGGCAGAGCATGTTGTATTAAAACAAATATAGTCCTTGGAGTCTAAAGGTCTCCAGTCCTAATTCTGCATTAAAATGTGTGGCTTTGGATATGTTAATTACAATGTTTAACTCAAAGTGTTGTACAGATTGAGAGATAGAATAAACATCCATCAAATACATGGTAGGATCACAAGTATAGCTAAAGAAATGGGTTCTGATGAAATTCTTTCAGTGGCTGGGCCCTCACTACCCTCCTTGAAGACACAATAATAGCTATTTTCCAAAGCCTAAAATGTATGAGCCACATGTTTTTACACACCATTTAAGGCAAGACAGAGAAAGTCACCATTGCAGTAATGAATGTGTTTGACCCATAAAAGGACGGCGTTCTCTAGCTCTATTGGAAGCCAACACATGTCAAATGCCAAGGCCTCAATGAAACTATCACAGTCTAGTTTAAGAGGTTATACAGTGGATTCCATAATCATAATAATGTTTTCCCTGGCATCAGAAAAAGGAATATAATATATAAGCAAATATGCATATTTTAAAACATTTACCTAAATGTTTTACCTAAGTTCCTTAAAACCAGAGCCTGATGTAAAGAGATTTCAGGTATCATAATTCATTTAGAAAATCATTCCAGAACATAGGAGGGAGGGATCTAGTGAGGCAACCAAGAAAGCAGAAAATCAACCACATATGCTTTCTTGTCCATTGCTTTGTACCACCTATGCTTGGTCCCAACTTATGAGGAGTCTGGTGCAATTTATCACAAAACTGACTGCTCAGCACCAGAAGACAAGGCATTTATCCATATGCCACTATCCTGCATTGGTCAAGAGAGCTCCAAGGACTTAACTCCCACACACTTCTGGGATATACCAGCATAAATTAGGGTTCCCATGGGTATCACATATGGTGGTATCAAAGAAATCTCTGGGCAGGAGGAAATAATTTCTTGGCATTGGTCTAGAACAAAGTTCACACCACAATAAAGCTAATGGACCTTGCATGAAATTGATTGCATCAACAGTGGCAGAGTAATATGTGCAGTTTAGTGCATTTTTCAGCATTCAGGTTGGCTTGTCTCATTCATTAACTTCAATGTCTCACAGAGAACCCTTCAGGAAGGTTAGGCTCCAAGAAGACATTAGCGGAGGCTTGGTAGAACATGTTTACTAAATCCACTGCCATGGATACACTGGTACACAAACGAAAATTCATTATCCAGCTGGTACACAGATGGAAATTCATTATCCTTTGACTCTAACATTTACTTTATATTTCACTCACCTTTGGCCAGCAATTCTGCTATCCTAGGATGCTTGTCCTAGAAGTGGATGACTCAGACTGTATTCTTAAGGAAGGGTTCTGAGCCCTTGTTTGTCTTGCCCCTGTTGAGTTATGGTTCCTATAATTTCCTTTTCATCAATATTACCAGGCATGGAAGCATCAAAGGATGGCCTACTGACATGCTTGGGGTAGATCCTCACCAGGTACAAATACATCTTCCAGTATAGTAATTCTTGTTTGTCTCCTGGGGCACTGGCAGTATTTCAAGGTGAATAGGTGGTGATAGTATTAGCCTCAAATTCAGCACAAAACTCATTTTTTCCTCTGGTGGAAGTTATTCCTTCCCCAAGGCCCAGATCAGCAATCATTAATGTAGATTTTTCTGTGGTCATAAGATTGAAAAAACCATACTTCTTCTAATTGGGTGAAATGAGTAAAAACAGGTCAAACAGAGTAATGGTGAGAAGAGTTGGTCTTGATTCTACAATCTGGTTCCAAAACATAGGTAATATAGCTGCTATAACCATCACACTGCATGTAAGAGCTATTGATTCAGCAAATACCTGACTTAGTGGAGTGTGGCCTCTAAATCCTGCAGTCTCTGAGGTGGTGTCTGGATGAACCTTTACTAGACCACTGCACTGTTCTTTGATTTTGTCCACTTTTATGAGATGAATGTAGATTAAACTAGAGAGGTCCATGTGTAGGTCTGTTGTTGCACATTTGATACCCAAACTTAGTCACTTAGCCTGAGGGAATGCTGTGCAGAATATCAGGCAAACAGATCAGGAGTTCTGCAGGTATTTGGATGGTGGTGCTTCCACGGGCACTGCAAGCCAAAGGACAAACCTTTAGTTGAAGAATCATTGTTCTCTTCCATACAGATTTCCAGTTGTTAAACTGTCATCACATGGTTGTTGGTCCATTAAAGAGAATTTATCATTTTGTGGGATCAATGTTGGGCTTTGCTGCTTCTCCAAAAGGTAATGAGAGCTCAGAGTAGCCAGGGCATACTCACTAGGAGGGAGCCCATGCTGTTGGACCCATTTTGCCTTTATCCTTGCCTCAGTGACCATTCCATTTACAGGCCATTATATTAGCATCAGTGTGGCTAAAGAAAAATGCCAGCTGATATATTCAGAATCAGACATTCATTTATAGCTGGGTGTCGTCTGGGCATGCTCTCTGGGCATTAATGTGCGATAGGAACGTCTTTGCTCTTTGCACTGGCTTCTCCATCTGGTTACATACCTGTCTCCTGGATTGCTTTGCTCCAGTCTTTCAATCTTAACCCTTTCTGGGTCTTTTACTAACTTACCAAGCATTCATTAATCCAGGGTTCTCTGTATACCCTCAGGTTGATTAGCTCGTCATATAAAATTGATGACTCTCCATGTTGCATGAAGCTCCACCCACTGTAAAGAGTTTTGTCACTATCCTTTGGGAACATCTCCAGGTGTTCATTGGTAAGGAAGCATCCCATTTGGGGCTTACAGAAGCTTACTGTACTGACCAATTTGTGAACCAGGTCCAAGGACTTTTTCTCCTCCATTTGTTGGTCATGAATACAAACAAATAATAAGATGAGATGTTTGTGAGCTGAGGGGGAGCTGGTGAGACACTGGTAAGTAATGTGGAAAACTGAGCTGCATTTACATGTAACTGATTTGTACTTTCTGAACTAACATGGCCCTATGCTGGATATATTTCCAGTCTCCACCGACTCCATGCTGGATTGTGGCTGCATCTGCCTGACTTCATGTCAAATCATGAAAGGCAGCTTTGTCCATCTGGACTGTTATTTCCCCCCAAAAAACAGTCTTTCTTATTTTCTACAGGGGCCCAAAAGTGTGTTAAGAGCTCCTTTTTAGATTCTGAGGAGTTATACACTGTAGAAGACAGGGATTTTCTCAGGAAGCTCATCAGAAAGCTCCCATATAAGCTTTCCAGAGACTGGGCACACCAGTCACATCAGCTGAGATAATGCTAGCATTATCCAATGAACTGGATTATGTGGCAGCATGGCCTTTACCCTTGTCTGGGCCTCATGGGGGGGGCCTCTTTCTTGCTCTAGGCCTACTCAACATTGAGAACATAAGAATTGAACCTCCCTGAGTGCCAAGTTAGTTTATGCTGACTTTCTATGTCTTGGTGTAACAGAAGCCCTGAGGTGGGCTCTCTTTATCAAGAAAGAGTAGACAATGATCCCAGGGTGGTGCATTGCATTTTTCCAGAAGAGGGGTTGCCACAGCAGTGGCAGAGTAAGAGGTGGGGTGAAGAGATAGTCAGTGGTATATAGTCAGACATTTATTAGAATGTGATAAGGAATGCATCACTTTATTTAAGTAACTACTTTTTTATCTTAAATTAATACCTTTCTAACTTTTTAGTGTTAAAAGAATCATTTATATTGGTTTTTGAAAAGAGCAAAATGTTGCATACTGCATAACAATTCTTTTTCTCACTTCACATATATATACACACACACCCCACATATCAACTTACATGTTTATACAAAATTAAAAATAAAGAACAATATGGAGGAAACATGCAGTTACATCAGACAATCTGAAAGCTAAATCTCCAATCTTTGTGACTGAATGTTCTTGGGTATGTTAAAAAAATGCTTTGACCTTCCTTTATATGTAAACTCTGGAAAATAAAATTTATGCAGTCAACCCTCCATATCTGTGGACTGAACTAACTCAGATCAAAAAAATACATAAAAATTTTAAAAATGATAAAATTAATATAAATTATTTAAAAATACAGTACCACTATTTATATAGCTTTTACATTGTATTAGGTATCATATGAAATCTAGAGATAATTTAATCTGGAAGATACAGGTAAATTATATATAAATGCTACACCCTTTTGTATAAGGGACTTAAGCATCCTCAGATTTTGGTATCCATGGGAGTTCCTGGACCAATCCCCTGTGGATACTAAGGATAACTGTATTCATATTTCACTGCAAAAAATAATTTGGAACTCACATTCACACATACACACCCAAAAGAAGGAAATCTGTGAATCTACTTAAATTCAATGTAAAATTCTTATACATTGGCGTATAAGTTCATACATAATTTTTCTGCTAGACTGTTTTCATGAGACTAGCAGAGAACCCTCAGTTTATTTTACTGCCCTTCTTCCCTTTTTTTTTTTTATTTTTCTCTCATTCACCCATCTTCTACAGTTTACTGACTAAAAGGTTTCAGTTGGAAGGCAGCAACTCTAAATCCCCTGTTCTACTTTACCCTACCAGGGAATTTTCTGAATATTTGATTTTGTTTCCTACATTTATTTATTTTTTGTCTTCAGTTACATCTCTTACCAATAGAAAGGCTGCAGTTATTTTCAAAAGAAAATGATAAATTTTCAGTTGAAGGAAAACTGTGTTTTATTTTTATGAGCTGAAGTCCATTGTTGAGTCTCAGCAAAGGATAAACATTTAAGAGGTATCATTTCCTTGCCTCTGGGTGTGAAGCAATTTAGGGAGGCGAAGTTGATTCAAAATTTTTTAAATTCCAGGGCAGTTACAGTTGGCAAAATTATCTTTCAGTTGTTCCGCATGAAACAATCCAGACTTCCAAGAATAGTTTTCATAGGTTAGTCTTCATTGCAACACAGTATATTGCAGATGAAAAATGTATTTTGCAGCACAATGAAAATGATAATTTTTTCAATATGTTCCTTGAAGCTTCCTTTGCCACAGAAGACAATAGCATATATAACTGTATTTTTGCCAAAGCCATATTAGTCAGGACTAAAACAGAGTGTGCATTCTTCTTGGCATTTATAACATTTGTTCTCCTTATGTTTCTATATATCCACAACTTTGTTAGATCCTAATAAGGCATCTAAATCTCTGAAATGGAACTATAGTATAGTAATTTGATTATTTTAACACACTGTTTGGCTTTGTTTTGGTAAATTAAAAGATATATATATAGTAACTAGAACAAAGAAGGTCTAGAAGTTGATTTTCATTTTCTGTGAAAACAACACAGAATTTAGAGTAAAAAACCTCAGAATGTTATGGCCTTGGGCAAGATACTTCAATTATGAGGCTCAGTGTTCTCATCTATTAATTCAGGGTCATCATAGCTCCTTCGGACTGCTTTTGGAAGTTTGAATGAGACAATATATATAAAGCAATTAGCACAGCCCGTCATAGAAAAAAAAATCAAAAACTGGCTATTTTTTAATAACGTTATTATCTTCAAAATAATAATAACACACTTTACTTCTCTTTCTTAAAGGCAGATACAAATTTCAGGACTTATTATTGCAGCTAAAATCGGTCACTGGAAACATTACCACAGACATTGTTTGCAAATAGTGCAATCAGGGTAGTGAAGAAACTAGGTATGATAAAGAGCTAGATATGAGATAATGAGGCTAAGAGTGTAGTCTGGACAACAGATATGATTCAGATGAACAAAGACTTAAAAATCTTTATACAGAAGTGAGAAAATTTAAACTGTGATTCCAGATGGCATTATTTTGACCTACAATTATAGAGAGTAGAATGTTTTGTGCATGATGCTCATATGACACAAATATAGTCTAATAGGGGAGTAGGCTGGAACTTTACCTTGGAAGTAAGAACAATGTAATCTAAAAATTTGTACCAATATTAATTTGAAATAAAAAAAATTATAAAAATATTAAAATAAAAAATAAAATAAAATAAATGAGTGTTTTGTGTATGAGAAAGTCTTTCCCAGGGCAGTTGTCGAGCAATGAAAATTACACAAGGAGCAAAGTCCGTTATCCCTTAGTGCATTTCATGCAGGCCTAAAACAACTTCTACCTTGGGAGAACGGATCCATTACAAACAGCTAGATGATGAGGAGAGAGGTGAAGCAATATTTTCTTTCTCCCCATCAGCATACCCTCTTGAGAACTACTGCAAGGGAAAGAATCAAAGCATTTTTGTTTGTTTTTATGTACAATTTTCTCCTTGGTAGATGTCAAGAACAATAATTCTACACCTCAGTAGGTTTGGCTATTCATTTGATCATCCACCATTATTTGTTCTAGTGCCTTGCTTGTTCCTGGATACACAAAGGTGAGTCAGACATAAGACTTGCTCATGAGCATAATCAGGAGGTAAAGGTGGAATTGTAAATCCCTAATTGCAACATAGTGAAATGGTTGGAGAGATGTGTACAAAGTGCCATATGATCTGAAAAACAAAAACAACTAGCCATGTTGGCACTGGAGATTAATTCAGGAGAGATACCAAAGAGAGGGTGTTCTCTGTACAGTGTGCTAAATAATGCAAAGTTTTTCTGATTGCCAAGAGTAGTGGGCAAGAGTTGCAATACTAATTGGTGGACTGGCTGAAAAACACTATGGAAACAAGGGAAAAAAAAAAAAAAGAGAAAGAAACATTGGATTATTCATGGGGCAGCAGGTCTTCTGGTAGCTGTGGAACCAAGAAGCTTTATGGAGAAATAATGGAAGATTATCATGCAAAGTAAGGCTGGGTTCCTGACAGCAAAGTCCTGAAAGCCAAAACAGCTTAGACTATGCCATGTGCTTTAAGAACTTGACATTTTTGTCATAGAATTTTGATGATAAATAGGGGAGGCTGGGGAGGATTTTGAGCATGTAAAGGTGATGAGGAGGTGGGCAGGAGGGTAAGGAAACAATAGGGAATGGGACACCTGATTATTATACTCTGTTTGCTAAAAGCTGTGGGGTATAAAAATAGACTTTGAATGGGAAGGAATAATCAGTTCAAGATCAGGCTTTGCTGCTAACTTAAGCCTTATGTTGGACCTAGATGGCTTCCCGAGATCATTTTGCTTTCATATTTTCTGACTCTATTTTTCAGACACAGAATGTTATTATTTAATATTGACTATATTTCTTTCTTTCTTTTTTTTGGTAGAGACAGAGTCTCACCGTACCGCCCTTGGGTAGAGTGCCGTGGCGTCACACGGCTCACAGCAACCTCTAACTCTTGGGCTTACGCAATTCTCTTGCCTCAGCCTCCCGAGCAGCTGGGACTACAGGCGCCCGCCACAACACCCGGCTATTTTTTTGTTGCAGTTTGGCCGGGGCTGGGTTTGAACCCGCCACCCTCGGCATATGAGGCCGGCACCCCACTCACTGAGCCACAGGTGCCGCCCGACTATATTTCTTTCTTTGTTCCCTAAATTTAAGAGATCAATGGAAAAAATCTCTTTTGACTACATGACTTAAAATTGTATGTCATTTTGATCTTTTTTAACATGCCTAATTTAGTTCCTTCTCATAAATTTATTAAACCATTTTCATCTTAAAGAATACATTTTTATTCTCTCTTTGACCCTTCTTAAATGGCTGTTAAAAAGTGTCTTTCTTGACTCTAATTAATAAACTACAACTATTCAATTAACAAAATATATTTAAAAACAAAAACTTGGACCATTTTCAAAGCAAAAGTCTGTACACAATTTGAGCCCTCCACCAGGAATTAGCAACTGATGTGCTGACATAGTACATGTATATTTACTTTTGTTATACCCTAAAATGCATTGTTACCATGGTAACTCATGTAGTGCCACGGCTACCAAGAAACAGAAGTTCTTGGTGGCTATAAAGAAAAAAGAGGAAGAAACAAAGAAAACAAAAATCAATGGGGAGTTACTATAAATTAAAACCATATTAATGTATTACCATGTAAGCAATTGCAAATTATCTCAGGAAAATCCAATCCAGAGAAGGGAGACCATCATCAAGAAAGTGTTTTGTTTCAACATACTTCTTCTTAAGTGACCTTTTAGCAGGAAAAAAAACACTGCAAAGAACACTATTTCAACTATTATAGGTTGTCTGTCAAACTGTTTGAGTAGCAACGTTAATGTTCAATTTTCTTTATGCTCCATAAGGGAAGAGATCTTAAATGTTTTGCTTAATATTGTATGGCTAGCACCTGGTACAATCAATACCCAGAACACAATAAACATTAAAAAATTGTGAAATAAATGAATAAATGAAGAAAGCAAATTCAAGGCAATGCTCCCAAAACAAATGGTTAAAGGATACTGTTGAACCAAAAACAACATTGCTTCTTAATTTTTTGATATGTATTAAGAATAACATGGAGAGCTAATAAAATGCATGATCTTAGGCTCTGCCCTAAATAATTTTGCTTTAGTAAATCTAAGATGAGGCTCAAGATATGTTAGCATGTGTTGAATACATGCTGTAGATGAGCTTGATGTGTTCTATCTAGAGACTTTTTTTTAATATATTCAGGAAGGGTATTAGTTTAGAATTTAAATATTCTAAATTTGATCTATTGTTATACAACTTTATAGATTCATGTCAAATTTCTAGGTTAGAGTTCTCTTCTCAGATTGAAATATAAGGTGAATTTCAATTGTTTTCAAAGTACATGAATCCAAGATCTTGGCCCCCATTTGATTTAAAATGGCTCTGGTCAATACAACAGCATTTTTATTTCTTTACTAATATTTGTGTTTTAGCTGTGCATGATGGCTCACACCTGTAATCCTAGCACTTTGGGAGGCCAAGGCTGGTGGATTGCTTCAGCTCAAGAGTTCTAGCCTAGCCTGAGAAAGAGTGATATCTCCTTTCTACTAAAAAAAAAAAAAAAAAATTAGAAAACTAGCCAGGCATTGTGGGGGGACACCTATAGTCCCAGTTACTTGGGAGGCTGAGGCATGAGGATCACTTTAGCCCAAGAGTTTGAGGTTGCTGTGAGCTATGACATGATACCACAACACTCTACACAGGGCAACAGAATAAGACTGTCTCAAGAAAAAAAAAAAAATGGAGGTTTTTACATAAGTTTTTTTTTTTTCTTTTTTCCAAAGAAGATGTTTGCTACTGACAATACTTAAACAATAATGACCTGAGATGCAAAAACAAAACAATTTTGACAAATTCAGGAATATATAAGTTTCCAAAAGACAATATATGTTTTAGAAATTACATGATTAATTAATACAGGCAATCTTAAGAGTTTTCTACACCAAAATAAAATCTATTGGGGGATCATCAGTAATCTTTCCTTACAAATTATATTTACCAAATAATTTTTAAGTCACCATTTTAGCTTGTTTCCGACAGAAAATATAGAATAATATATTTATTATCAAACAGATTTCCTTTTTTATTTTTCCCAGGAAGAGTACCTTATCCTTCATTCTGTTAGCAGAATTGGAAAACCAAAATTTTGTTGTTGGGCACATTGGATTATTCTAGCATAGTAAGTAGAAGATGGAAAGAGAGCTTGATTTCTAATGTTCTCATTGCCTAAATTCAAAATAAAGGAACAAAATAAGTTTAAGAAGAGAAATACTTTTGAAACTTTGATCATTCTATGTTGCATTAATAGAAATGACTGAAAAGCAAGCTATAGCTTTTGTTTGCAAAGAAATTTGTCATTTTGTATCAAACTCTGCCCAAAATATGCTTAGTTCCTGCAACTTAATCAGTTTCTAGACAAACTGATTTAATCTTTTCTTCATGGACTTGGCTGAGAACTTATTTTCTTTTTCCATCCTTCTGTCTCCTCTTGACTCGTTTCCTCTTTCCAGCATTGGCCCCAAAGAGAATGAACCACTGTTTCCTCGTTTGGCCCCTCTTCAGTCATTTACGTTTCCCACTGGTCACACACATTGCTGATGCAGTCAATGACCTCAAAAATGAATAAATCCAAAGATGAAAATAGATGTGCCTGTTTAAAAGAGGTCAAGCAGCAAGTGGGAATCGAGTGTGAATCGCAAGCAGATGGTGATTGCATTTCAATGAGACTAGTACTTCCAAACCACAGGGCTGCCAACTCAATTACTAGATTGTTGTTTTTAAAGAAAAGACATTTATAGGGAATTATTTATGTAGAACTAATTTAAAAATATAAAGCACTTTATATAGCTAATTATTTTAAATGAAAAGCGGATTTATTTTAAAATTTAAGTAATTATAGATTGACAAATGGATGTCTAGGGACATTTGATTTTAAGAGGCAGATGTGTCATAAATACTTCTGAGACATCACTACTTCCCTATGTGCCAAGGTTGTGCTAGTTTCACACACCTATTTTCATGTATTCTTAATGACAGCGGCAACATAAGTTGATTGGAACCAAATTTCAGATTAAGATACAAAGGTTCAGAGAGGACAAACTATTTTCCAAGCTTAAAGTTACATAGTTAGGTCACCACTCAAGTCTAGTTGTCATTAGATTACATCACTTCTCTCAAGTATAGCTACACATATTAGGATAAGAAAGTTTATAGAGATTAATCATATACAGAGGATTTAGTAAAGGCTCATGCTCAATTGATTTAATTCAGACTTTGAAATATCTATGTCAAATAATACAAGGTGACAGGAAATGAACATGAAAATCAGACTTTCCAAGACTGGCTGTTGAAGTATGAGAAGGGGCCAGAAACTGAAGTTTGTTGGAGGGGGTTTGGATGGAGTAGGAAAGCTACCACCCTCATGTCAAGGCTTTTAGAAAAAAAACATTATCCCTGAACATTGTAGAGGAAAAAAAATACAGTCAATAATTACAGTGATAATAATAATAATAATAATAACCAGAACCTATATTGGTTTGTATTTCTTCATTCACCTGTTTGTTCATTCATTTATTTTTCTAATTTGCCAAGGATTTATCCAGAGCTTACTCTATACCAACATAATTACGATATTCGGGGATGGGACGGGGACATAGCTCAGAAAGGTAAACTGAAGATCCTGTTGTTGAAGTGGGGGTAGTAATATAAGGTGATACAGAAAGTGGCTATCTACTTAGACTTGAGGGACAAATAAAAGTTCCATTTGATGGAGCTGAAACCTGAAATAAAAGTAGGAGTTGGTTAGAAAAGCCAGGTATGGATGCTAGGAGGGCCTACTAAGAAAAGGGAGAAACAAATATAAACAAATGTGTACCCCATAAAATATAAATATAAAGCACAGCCAGATGTTCAGAGCCCTCCAGGAAGTTGAGTTGCATGAAACATAAGGCTAGAAATGTTACTGAGGGTCATGCTGAGTAACCTCTATGTTATCCTGTGCACGATGGGAAAAAAAAATGTTAAGCTGAGGACAAACTTGGTAAGAAAATGGGTTTAGGAAGATGATGCAAGCTTCATTGAAGAAACTGGTTTACTACCTGCTTAAAGCCTTGAAAGACAGGAGATGATGTGGGTTTTGCTATTGTAGGGTCAGGATAATAAGGAAGAATGAAGAGATATTTCCCTTACAAATACATAAAGACATATATAAAATATATATATATGTGTGTGCACAAAATATATATACGCACACACATATATATTTTATGAAGTTTCAGATTTTGTGGCAAAATAAGTTTCTGGTGCCCAATGTGAAAAAATATATAATTTTATTTCCTTCCCTAAAATGGTGCATCTTGTGTTCTTTGTGAACAAAACAGAGTGAATCATTGCACAGCACCTTCCTTCCACAGCACCTTCCTTCCACCACAATTAAATTAAACCATTTTTTCCCATTTTTGTTCCTGAAAAGATATGTTTTTTCTATGTGGCCTGGAGGGAACGAGCCCTGCTTGAACAGACCAAATGACCCTGTCCTCTGGGAGGCAGGATCTTTGACCTTGAGGCTCATGCAGCCTTTGAATGACGGCCAAGATGCTGCTAGCATCCCCTGGAGAAAGATTCTCCAAGATCTAGGAAAGATGAGGAGGTATTTTCAACACGTTCAAAAATATTTATCAGTGCAGAAACTGAGTGTTTAGAGGCCATGGCAATGAAGAGGAATTTTGAGCAATCAGGCTGATGATAACCGACATTTGGTTGAGGACTTTAATACAGGATAGGCATTGCTTTCAACATTTTATAGAGACTTTCTTATATTATTCTGACAACTTGTGAAGTGCAGTTTCAGTCAGAGTCCAAGCAGGAAATACTTAGGATACACAAATTAGGGTAATTTGAGGAGAGATAAATCAAAGTGCTATATGCAACTGTGTGCCTAAGATGTAGAGAAACCAAAAAACACATGGCAGTATCCCTGGGTTAGAAACAGGTAGTCTCTCTTATCACCAAGAGGATTAAAAGGGCAAATACAAGTTACCAGTAAGCAGTAACTGAAACCACATGCAGA
The DNA here is from genome assembly GCF_027406575.1 of Nycticebus coucang. Lineage (NCBI taxonomy): Eukaryota > Metazoa > Chordata > Mammalia > Primates > Lorisidae > Nycticebus > Nycticebus coucang. The sequence continues at coordinate 161,357,218 of NC_069781.1, forward strand.
AAAGAGAGGGTCGAGGGGCCCAGGTAATGGGGCTGTTAGGGACAGACAGCAGGTGCCAGAGGTCAGCCTGAAGCAGGCCGAACAGTTTAACATCTTCACCATAAAGGGGAGCGACTTTAGGAGGCCAATGAACATCCATGAAAATCTAGCTGTTAACAACCACAACGGCAGGAAACTTGAGGTTAGAAACTTTTCCAGGTTTGGAGCATGCCCAGCACTGGGAACTCACCACTTAATATAACCTTTTATCCTGCTTAATTAGTGGGATTAAAATCACATCCACCAGTGCCAGGACAGTTTACAATTGCCATGACAACTCCTAGAAATGACCCTGTAAGGTTAAAAACGGGGAGGGCACTAAGTTCTAATAACTTCCACGTCTTTCTAAGAAAAATTAATATTCCTCCTATTGCTTAGCATAACATTAGACATAAATGTAAGAGTACAGCTGAGTTAAGACCCCAATGGGGCCTTCGCTTTATTTTTCTGCCTTTGTAGTAAAGACTCTCCTGTGAACTAAGTGCATCTGTGTTTGATCTGTCACTTACTTGATACCAGACCCCATGATTGACCCTCAGAAACAAGGGCCAAGGAATTCCAAGCCTTTCCTGACACAAGCTGAGACAAAGGTAGAGGGATACAGATGTTTTGACTGACCTTGCAAAAGAGCCAGAGCTAATGGAATCAATACTGCATTGGCCAGGTTCTCCAGAGAAACAATAGGAGATTTCTCTCTGTATCATATATAGATATAGATACATAGGGAGAGAATTATAAGATTGATTTAAAATATTTATACACACACACATGTATTTATTTTAAGGAACTGGTTCATGTGATTGCAGAGACTAGCCAGTCTCAAATCAGTAGGACAGATCAGCAGGCTGAAAACTCAGGCAGAAGTTGATATTATAATCTTCCGCCTATAATTTGAATCAGGCTTATAAGCTAGAATCTTAAACTTCATTTCAATAATACAGTCCAGAGGCAGAATCCTTTCTTCGCTGACTCAGTTTTGTCTTTTAAAACCTTCAACTGATTGGACAAGGCCCACCCACATTAGCAAAGTTCATCTCCTTTACTTGATGTCAGCTGATGATATATGTTAATTACGGTAGAACCTCCATAACCTCTGTATGTTGACCAGTTTGTTATAGTTCCTTGAGGGGTAACTTGTAGAGGTTCAATTATATACCTACCAAATATCTTCATAGCAATATCTAGACCAATTTAGACCAAGCAAATGGGCACCATAGCCTACCCAAATTGAAACATAATTTTTTTTCATTTTTAAGAAATTTATTGAAATAGAATTGTATGGATTTTTTTATTAAGTCATATACATATAGATCATGTATACATTAGTGCATTTATGAGGTACAATGTGCTGATTCTATATACAGCTTGGAATACTTAGATCAAATTAGTTAATATAGGGTTTCACCTCATTTAATTATTGTGTTTAGACATTTACATTCTATACTTAGTAGATTTGACATGTACCATGGCAATATTCTCCATAGGTGTGGTCCCATCATTTACCCTCCCTTCATCAAACCTCCCCCCTCCCCTCCCCTACCCCTTCTCTTCCCTCCTACATCCTGAGCTATAGTTGTGATTTATCATTCATATGAAAGTGTGAGTGATTATAAATTGGTTTCATAAAAGTACTGAGTACATTGGATCATATTCTTCTAGTAAAGTATCTCAAGAATGGAAGAAACATAAAATTTAATCATCACAAGTACCCGGATCATCTATTTGGTCTCTTGCTAGGGGTTCCTACTAGCCAAACCCAACCCGTAAACTAGAGGTTAAGGGAATCTCCTGACATAGTCTGAAAAGCCCGGGCTTTCTAGGGTATATGTATGGCCCCAATGCTTCTGACACCCGCAAACATTCAGGAGGGAAATAGTTTTTAAAATTATACTTAGTATTAATAAGTCTTGGCAAAACTTTTTGTCATAATTTTATGTTCAGTTTTTTAAGTTAATTTCACAACAGGCATAACCAATAGCACTATGAGATTTTGCAAGTATATAGAAACAATGGGAAGGTGAGGTAACAAAAACTTAAAAAGCTAGGGAGTGGAAGATTTAAGATTTGATCCCACGTTTCAAGCATTAATTTGCCAAGTGCTATCTCATGCACATGAATCTAGGGTATCAGTAAAGTACACATAAATGGCTTAGCACCACCCATGTACATTTGGATTCAGGTGGAATGGGGTGTTGCCTCAAAATCATAACTTTTAATTCTCCATTTCAACAGTGTTACATATTAATGGATTTACCTAAAAAGAAATTGTGAAATAGGTTTTGGCATGTAAATAGATTTAGATGCTCATTATGTTTAACTATAATAAAAAGGTATAAATATGTATCCATAAGTACCAAATAAGGACTTTTTTAAAAATATATATTTTCTTTATTAGTATGATTATCATTACCTGATATTTTTCTACTTCAGACTATAGTTTGTTTTTCTTGATAGCGTTTCAATCTAATGCCAAACACCAGTATATTTGCTAGCAGAAAGAAACTCTGAATATCCAAACTCTATTGCTTGTATCTGAATAAGCATGTTAATTACTCCAAGGCTTTGCATTTTTTTTGCTGATTTATTTTATTTTGAAAAACAAACTGCCATGAATTTTTTCCTTTTTGAAATTTCCTTATTAGCTCAACAACTTCATTTTGTACAAATTGAGGATATCATTTGCTACTATCTAACTTTTTGATTTCTTCTTGGTAGTGTAAGGGCAGAATGGAATAAACACTTTGGGTACTGATTTCTAGGATATAAATCAATTATTTCCTAACACCTTTAGCTTGGAGTCACCACAGTTACTCTGCAAATGAACTTATATTAGTAATAAATATTTTAGGCTTTGTGGGTCATAGGACTTCTGTTTCAACTACTGTATTCTGTCATTGTAGAACTTAAGGAGCCACAGACAATAGGAAGAAAAGTATGAATGTCTTTGTTCCAATAAAACTTTATTTAAAAACTCTGGAGTTTGAATAGCCCCCTTCTGTTTTAGCCATCTAAAAATATAAAAACCATTCTTAGGGCTCGGCGCCTGTAGCAGTGGTTATGGTGCCACCCACATACACTGAAGTTGGTGGCTTTAAACCTGGCCCAGGCCAGCTAACTAACAATGACAACTGCAAGAAAAAATAACCAGGTATCGTGGAAGGGGCCTGTAGTCCCAGCTACTTGGGAGGCAGAGCCAAGAAACTCACTTGAGCCCAAGAGTTTGAGGTGGCTGTGAGCTGAGACAGCATGGCACTCTACCGAGGGTAACATAGTGAAACTATGTCTCAAAAAAAAAAAAAAAAAAAAAAATATATATATATATATATACATACACACACACACACACTTTTCTTAGCTTACAGGCTATACTAAAACAAGTGGTCAGCTGGTCACTCTGCTTCAGGGAGATTCCAAAGGGACACTTTCTAACATCGCACATCTATTACATGGTTTTTGAAAGAGGAGGTTAGAGAGATAACGATTGACATTTATTGTACATTTATTCTGTCGGGTGTTTTATAAATTTCCTCAGTTAATCCTTACCGGTGATGAAGTACACCAAAATATCTGCTTCCCCCCCATATAATCTCTGTGGTTTCACTGCAAATATGAGCATGTCATTTAAGAGGCTACTGAGAGAGTCTGAGGACAGCATCTTAATCTGCTTTGTGCAACACGACAGACTCAAATTTTACCTTATACTCCTGAAGACATTTTGGGATCTAGAGACATCTTGGTTATGACTTTTATTTAAGGAATACAGAAGTTCAGGCCCATGTAAATAGCTATAAGAAAGTTGTAGTTCAACGTTCAAGGATTTGAAAAAGCAAAATTCTAACACAGTGGTTCTCAATCTCAGCTACACAATAGTGTCAATCAGTCTTTAAAATTCCTAACTTCAAAGCTACAGTACAAAACAATTAAATAAAAATCTTTGGAAGCGGGATTCAGGCATCAGTATTTTTAAAAACTTCCTAGGATAATTAAAAGTATGGGCAAGGTTGAGAATTGCTGTTGTAAATTAAGGGTGTTATGTTCAAAAGTACAGAGTTGTGTCTGGTAAACACATATGGATTGTAGGAGGTATTGCAGGTTGTTTGTGTATATGAGCAAACACATATACATGCATATGTATACACACACACACACACACACACATATATATACTCACACACATTAAGACTCTTAAGGATCCAACCATTTCTGTTTTCCAATGCAAAACAGTTTCACCTGTTTTTCTAAATATTTTATAAAAAAGTAAAATTTACAAATTGTCCATTATTTGCCAACACATAGTGTTGCATCTAGAAAATCAAGAAACACAAAAGCGACTTTAAATAAAAATATGTTTGTTATATATGCCTGTCTGCTCATTCGTATGCCTTTGTATCTATCTATCTGAAAAGATGGATACAAGACAAGAAGGGAAGGGGAGCATGAGTTTTGGTTTGTGTATCATCCCCTACTGTCAAATTCTGAATTACAAAATGTGTTGGTAAAATAGATCTAAAGGTGAAAATTTAGCTTTGATCCAATGCTACTGTGTTTGGTCCATAGCTGAGGAATGGTGTAGTCAGATCTGTGCTTAAGAAAAATCATTACTGACTTGAAGAGGACGGTAAGTGAGATTAAAGGCAAAGTAGAACTTAGGACCAAATAATAAGCATGCACACAAGAGCAGAAGATGGAAAACTTGAGGACCTCCAACAGGAATGAAGCATAGTCCGTCAGACCTGGTGACTGTAAAAGATGAAATGGAAATTATCAGCCCCCTTGAAAATATTCAAATTAGAAATTTTGAGACATATGATTAAATTCTGTGATCTATGCCACAATAGTCCCTCCAAGCTACAGTTTTGTTGACAGTAGCTAAGTATCTATATATGAACAGACCAATGAAAAGTGTTTTTATGAGTAATTCAGTGATTAAATAAAATAACCTGGTCATAAAGAATCAGATTTAGTGCTCAAACCTACTTTGAAAAATGTTTGGACTCTACAAGTTATTTCAGTAGATTAAAAAAAAGAAATTAATTTAGTTAGCAGCAAATTACAAGAAACTTCATACGAATTCTAAGAACTGGTCTAGAAGATGGCAAATAATTTCTTGTGCTCCAATAAAGTATCTAATATCCTTAATAATTAACATTCAGTCCTTGACAATGATATACATTGATTCATTTTGTTGTTATCATTAACATTATTTTTTTGTAAGCAATTTTTATATATTTTCAATATTGGGTTGGAAAAAACAATGTATGCCAATTTTGTAAAATTGTGAAAATACACAAAATTACAATTAATAAAAGAAAACATGTAGTTGCAAACCACTACAGTTCTACCTCCTGTTTCACTTTCCCATTCCTGGATCTGTGGAAAAATTATCTTCTATGACTATGGTCCCTGGTGCGAAAAAGGTTCTTACCCATGGCCCGTTAGTAACTGGGCCACATAGCAGAAGGGGACAGGAAGACGAGCAAGCCAAGTTTCCTCTGTATGTACAGCCTCTCCCCATTGCTCACATCATTACCACCTCATCTCTGCCACCTGTCCCTTTCCCTACCACTCCCATCAAATCCCATGGGAAAAACTGCCTTCCACTAAAACAGTCCCTGGTGCCAAAAGATTAAGGATTGCAGTGTTGATATACAGAAATTATTTTTCTGTTTTTCACCCAATAAACATTTGTGTTAATTATTTGGAATCTTAAGAAGAAGCCCGTAATAAACATTTTTGGAGAAGTCTTTTTTTTTTTTTTTCATTTTTGATGGATTTAAACATTAGTTTCTCTACAATATGAACCAAGGAATTGGTTCTTAAAGGGAAGATAGTTAAAGGTAAGATGACTGTTTACAAGAAAGTTAAAAGCAATCTTGCAACGGATTGTCCCTTTTTATAAACACACCAGCAATACATCAAAGTTCCATTTGCTCCCCATGCATACGTTTGGTATTGTCAAATTTTTTTTATTCACAATTCAGCAATAATTTGTAAAATTTCATTCATTTGAAACATTAATTTACAGCAATAAATGAGTTTAAAACTCTTAATTTATTTCTGAATTTTGTTTGGTCTTGTTATTAATAAGCCAAAATAGTTTTAGTCATCTATATGTATATATGTGTATGTGTGTATATGTATATATATGTTTTCTTTTACTGAAGTCAGTGAAATTCAGAGAAGGTACAGTGTGAGTGGACTTGTTTTTGTTCCACATGACATGGGGTAGCTAGAATAGCTGGAGCTACCCTTGTATGGATCTTCAATGGTCATGAGTCTGGATCTTGGGTTTAACATTATTTAGTTCCCTTCAATCTCCTCTACTGTTTTCTTTATATAGTTTCTTTGGGCTTCTCAAAGCAAGGTAACTGCCAAGTCGTAAGCTTTAGATAAGGATTTAACAATTCTATTTCATCCTATCAGTTAAGGCAGGTTAAATGCTTAACCTCCAATCAAGGTGAGAGGACTACCCAAAGACACGAATACAGGAGGGAAGGTCCATTGCAGTCACCAATGTAATCGATTGCCAAAGTTTACATTATCATTGAACAACTAATAATGGCAGAAGTTAAAATATGTTTAAAAAATATTGGTGGGGCCAGGCACGATGGCTCATGCCTATAATCCTAGCACTGTAGAAGGCTGAAGCAGGTGGATTGCCTAAGCTCAGGAGTTCTAGATCAGCCTGAGCAAGAGAGAGACCCCGTCTCTAAAAACTAGCTGGGCATTGTAGCAACCATCTGTAGTCCCAGCGACTAGGCAGGCTGAGGCAAGAGAATCACTTTGAGCCCAAGAATTTGAGGTCGAGCTATGACACCACAGCACTCTACCAGGGTGACAAAGTGAGACTCTGTCTCAAAAATAATAATAATAATTAAATAAATAAATAAATAAATAAAAATAATTGGTGAACACAAATAGAAACAAATAAGAAATTGCATTATTACTAGCAAACAAAATAGATTTTTTTTCATAGAGTCTCACTTTGTCGCCCTCAGTAGAGTGCTCTGGCATCATAGCTCACAGCAACCTCAAACTCTTGAGCTTAAGTAATTTTCTTGCCTCAGCCTCCCAAATAGCTGGGACTACAGGCACCTGCCACAATGCCAAGCTATTTTTAGAGACGAGGTCTAGCTCTGGCTCAGGCTGGTCTACAAATCGTGAGCTCAAGCAATCCACCCGTTCGTCCTCCCAAGTACTAGGATTACAGGCGTGAGCCACTGCGCCCAGCCCAGACAAAACAGATTTAAAGAAAAATACTACATGGGACAAAGAGGCCATTTTATATTGATAATAAATTTATGATTAAAAAAAAACTTGGTTATTTAAACTTTATATGTACATGTGGCACATAACATAACAATCCCATATATATCAAAATGTATTAACAGCTTTAGGAGAAATTGTCTAAAACTATAAGCATGCCAAACCTGTTTATCTATGACAAAAAAGCATTAATAAAGGTGATATAATAAAAATATGTGGAAAATGATGTACCCTTGTACTTTAGCATATCTTGAACAAAGTATATACTGTACTTACTACAAAAAATAATTCATATATTCCCTTCAGGCCATCTGATATACAATAAGGTTTTGTGATCATAAGTCTCAAAATGGAGTCACTTATGATAAGTGACTCACTCCACAGTGAAATTACTGACCCCTCAAAGTGAAAACACGTATATGGTGTGATAAGATCACATCTGCTGTGGCCAAATAGCCCCAAAGCCAACAATAAATTGAAGCCAAAAGGTGGCTGAGATAGTTACCGTGGACACTACTACAGAGGGCCATAAAAACAGCAAAGAAACTGACCAGGGCCGACATGCCTGCAGAAGCTCTGCCCATGAGAATGCTGAGCCCTCCTCTGGTCTGACGGTGAACAGGAATTTTAGGGAAATCTTGACTCATCTGATACATCAGTCAGCATGCTGGACCCCTTTTCTCTCATCATGCTTGTGTGTATTGAATTTATTGGCATGATTGTTGGTGTATATGTGTGTGAGAAACCCTCTCAATAAACTGAATCTAAAAACGTACAACTGGTCACTGAGTCATCGTGAAACCACCCGGACAGACGTAGCACAACTAGATAGAATCAGACATGATCCCATCTCACCACGCATCCATAAGGTAGACAGTTTATTTGCACTGCCTCCAATCAAAGATCTGGCGTTTAATTGTATTCTCTCTTCTGTTATGAAGGAATTGTTATTGTTCATATTGCTTAGCAAGTTTACCCTGAAGGCAAACATTCATTCCTAAATGTCTGTAGGCTTCTTATTGCCAGAAACCCTGCAGAATAAACTACAAAACCCGAAGGGTAGTACCTCATGGCCTGACGTAGCTCTCCTCAGTCTGACGCGCCCCTGCCTGCTCACTGTTTCCCATGTTAGGGCTGCATTGCTGAAAACTCTACTCTCCACAGAGAGGCAGGTAATTGGGTAGGTGGGAAAGATAAATGGTCCTAGATAATCAAGAGGGAGAACTTTTGCAAGTGGGGACCAAATGAAAGATTTCTGAGAGGAAATGTCTGCTTTTGAGTAGGCGTGGATACTCACTGACAATGTATGATAGTTTTTCCTTCTTGCCTAGACTGGTTTGCCTCTAGGCCTCCCTGTGTTCAGGTATTGAAATTAATTGTTTTGGATCTTGTCTGTCCTGGTATGTAGGTTCTTAAAGGAAAAGAGAGTGATTCATTCTCCACCTGATACATACATAGGATTCAGTGCCTGGTATATCAGAGGTAAATACTGAGCACACATGTAACATACATTCATCTCCCCACCAAGAGACAAAACAAAACAAACAGAACTCTATATCATATTACAATAGAACAGGATGGTTAACAAAATTAATAAAAACCAGGCAGCACCTGTGGCGAGTAGCTGGGAATGCAGTCACCCGTCACAATGCCACTTAATTTTTCTATTTTTAGTAGAGACAGGGTCTCAACCTTGCTCAATCAGGTCTCAAGCTCAAGGGATCTACCCACCTCAGCCTCCACAGTGCTATTTCTTTTTTTGAGACAGGGTTTCACTCTGCTGTCCAGGCTGGAGTTCAGTGGCTCAATCAGCTCACTCTAGCCTTGAACTCCTGGATTCAAGCAATCCTTGTGCCTCAGCCTACCAAGTATCTAGGACTACAGGCACAGGCCATCAGGCCAAGTTGATTTTTAAAAATTTTTTAAATAGAAATAGGGATCTTGCTATAGTGCCTGGACTGGTCTAGAACTCCTAGCATCAAGTGATTTTTCCACGTCAGCCTTCCAAAATGCTAGGATTACAGGCATGAGCTACTACTCCTGTCTAGGCAAGGACTGCTCTTGCAACCTTGAAGTTCTTAATACATTCTTAATATGAAACCACACATTTTCATTTTGTGGCTGCTCTCACAAAGTATGAAGCTGGTTGTGGTAGAATACAGAAGAACTGATTACACTTTCTTTCGTCTTCAGTAGCATGACTAATCCTTTTTAATTTTACATGTATCATATATATGTGTATGTACACGTTTGGGTGTTTATCCCTTAACCCTTCATGGCAATCTGTGCTCCTCCTAGGAAATTAAGACTTGAGAGATAAAAACCTTCAAAATTTCCCAAATGTTAACACTTAGGGAGCATGTATAACATTTTAAATATACTCACCATGTCTGTTTTCTATGCAATTTTCTTTAAAAGTTAAAATGATTTCTATATCCACACACATATATGCAAACACTTTCCAATTTTTTACCTTTGGCCTTTTATCATAATTAATAATATATACTTTACAACATTACATGTAGATGACTAAATGATAATTCAATTGTATATTTCTTTTTTCTTTCTCATTCACAATTTTTCATTATTCTTTTGTTCTTACTGCTATTTTTCTTTTCTAGTTCTTAAGCTTGTTTTGAAGCATCTGAGACTTAGAAAAAACAAGAAGAGAATAGCAGAAATTAGACTTTCTCACAAAGTTAAGATACATCTTTTTTTCCTACATGCTAAATATGATATTTATATAGTAGCACATTATCTACCATTCATTAGATATTTGTTAGATATAAATTATTTGATTGTTTTTCAAATGACATTGATGTCTGTATCACTCTTAATGGTATTCTCAAAACAGATTCCCATACGATTCCTTGAGTCTGAAACCTACATTTAACAGAATCATCCAGGAAATTGCTTTCACAAGTATTTTATCATGTTTTTTTTTGAGACCTGAATTTGCTTACCTCCAAAGTTCCCAGGAGACAAGGACAGACTTATACATAGAAACAGTATGACAACTGCCTAGTCACTGAAAGAAATGCATTATATGTGTAGCTATAGCTTTATCATATAGTCTTTGTAACATTTCACATGTTTGCCATTACAGAATTAAGTAACTTTTTGTTTTAAGATGTGGAATGCCAATTAAAGTCCAACAAATTTTTTGAGAAGTTGAGCCCATATCTTGAAGTTTGCATCTTATACTTCTCTGCTCATTCTCCGGATGTTAGTATGGAAACATGGTCTGAACATATGTTACAAAAACGGCAGCAGTCCAAAAGGACTATTTGGAGGAACTGAAGAGCTAACCATTTTTCTAGGTAAATAAAAGCAGATGACTTTCTGTAGAAATTGCTGTTATGTTTTCAGCATTGCTTTATAATACCAATTGCACATAGTTCATTTCAAAAGGCACTGAGTCTGCATTGAGTTTTCTTTAAAATAATCTAGAAGATCAATAGGCAGAGTGTGTATTGGCTGGATTTCAAAAAGAAATAGATATTCTGCAGGGAGTGTACTAGCTGATTCTTATTTCCAACCTTATCATTATGCTAAACAATTTAAAGAAAGATTAGTTAAGCTCTAGCTTTGTGCCAAGGGCTATGCTACATTCTTTGCATTCATTATTTAATTAAATTCTCCACTTTTCTAAGTAGATGGTATTTTCACCTCAGTTTCAGTAATGAGTTGTTCAGATTTAAAACATAAAAGACCTTGCTCAAGCTCATATAGCTATTAAATTGTAGAACTACATTTGAATCCTCAAAATCTGAAACCACAGTTCCTTTTCTTAATGACTATGCTGAGGTTTGCTTAACCTTTACCAACTTCCTCTAATAGTACATTATCCAGACCAGGACCTTGACATTTGCAAAATATTAAGAAGTAGATTACAATTCTTACTTAGATTTTGCCCATTGTTACATGTATTCACATGTGTATGTGTGTATTTCTATAAATTTTACTACATATTTAGATTTGTGTAGACACCACTTCAATCTACTCAATGTTTTACATCTGAAGAGAGTTACAGGATGTACCTAGAAAGTAATTTCGTTAGATACAACCCAGGCAGGGAGATAAATCAAAAGAATGCCTTGCAAGGCCATAGTCACCGTAGTCATGGCTGAACAGGCTTGATTTCAGGTATTTACAAAGAGGGGGAACTAAAGTGATTAAAAGAGCATACTTGTTTGAAAAGGAAGAATGAATCTCAGAAAAATCAGTCAAGCGCCACTCAGTTCTGTCTTCTAGGGAGACAGAAGTGAGATTCCCAAGGGGGAACAAACAGAAGGGGCAGTAATGTGCAAAATATGGTTGGTGGTAGTGAATCTACAAGAGTCTTAACCTATGGTCAGAAATGGAAATGAAATTTGTACAGCTTTTCTAGTCACTGTGTTGCAGGAAGACAAGGCCCAACAGAAAGAGCACCCAAACACCACGTTTATAAGAGGAAGGGCTTTATTCACCAGCTGGGATCTTATGACATAGAAGAATTCCAAATTGTTGTGCTCCCCGACTGCCTTGGTCTTTCCCTTTTTTTTGACAGTCATAAAGTTCCACCCCACAGGTACCCTTCTCATTGGCCAGTTTGAATCAAGCGAGAGATGCTATTCCCGCCCCCACAGAACTACAGGATTTCACAGAACTTGGAAATTTCCAAGTTTCAGGAAGTTAAGTTTACAAATTCCCAAGAGCTGAGTCACTGTGGAGAGGACCCTGCATGTGTATCCTTGTGGTCTCCTTGAGAAGACCTGTTCTTCTAGACCTCACCCTTCTTGGGTATCCTCTCTCAACTGTGTATAATGAATGTGAATGGGTAAGACTAGCTTAAAAGAATATGAAGTTATAATAGACAATTTAGATTTGAAATTTATTACACAGATGATAGAAAATGTATTCCAAAACCTGGTACTGAAAAACGGCATCATTTCTTTGTTACAGAGTTTGATCTGTATATTACAGAGCTGTGTGATGAGAGCACTGCCACCTGTTTCTGCTAAGGTACTGCCAGGCCCTAATTCTATCTGTTAAACAAAGGTCAGAGAGGGTGGCTGAAGAACGGTGGCTTGGAAATGATTATAAAACTCTGTGAGCAATAAAATGTCAAATCTGCATGCATTGCAAGGTTGAACATTTGTTGGAATTATCCAACCATTTTAGAAGAACAATAAGTAAATATATAACATAACATAAAAGTCCACAAATGTATCAAATGTGTGTGTATACATGTGCGTGTCTGTGTGTGTGTATGCACTTTACGTGTCAGAAATACTTCCCCTGAATTCTTCTCCTTTTAGTTTCCAGCCTTATTCAATACATTAAACAAACCACTTCTTTCCAGCCTTATTCAATACATTAAACAAACCACTTCTCAAATATGGTTTATAGTCCTTACATTACAGCTTTTTTAAGTCATATATCTTTCATTAGTCATATTATTCATTATTTTATTATTGAGGTATGCTGGATTAATATGACTGAGGAACAATAAATTTAGACTAAATTGAACAAAATGGCATTTATTGAATGCCTAATGAGTGTTATAACTGTGCTAAATGTTTCAAGTGTTTATTTCTATCAACAGTGATTAAGAAGGCATTTTACTGTGGAAACAGCCTAAATGCCCACCAACCCAGGCATTGGATTGGTTGGCATTCCCAACCCGGAATGGATTAACAAGCAGTGGTATATGCACACCATGGAATACTATTCAGCCATTAAAAAAATGGAGACTTTAAGCCTTTGTATTAACCTAGATGGAAGCGGAACACTTTATTCTTAGTAAAGCATCACAAGAATGGAGAAGCATGAATCCTATGTACTCAATTTTGATATGAGGACAATTAAGCACACAGCGGGGGTGAGGGACAGGGAGAGCAGAGAGAGAAAGAAGGAGGGAAGGGTGGGGAAAGGAGGAACAGAGAGAGGGAAGGGGGGTGGGGCTTTGGTGTGTGCCACACCTTTTGGGGGCAAAACACGATTATAAGAGGGACTTTACCTTACAAATGCAATCAGTGTAACCTGGTTTCTTGTACCCTCAATGAATCCCCAACAATAATAAAAAAAAAAAAAATAGCAAGGAAAAAATAAAAGAAGCTAAGTCACATGGAGGCAGTTCGAAATGGTAATATCCCTCAGCTATTCACTTAGAAACCTAGGGATTTTATCTGAGATTTCTGAAGTGGAACAGAATATACCACCCCAAAATATGTTCTTTTGACATAAGGATTACGTTGAGCTAGAGGAAACGAAGAATCAACAGATACAGAAAGCATGGACTCCCACGAATACACCAGAAGTAAGAATATAGAAATAAGGATTCTCACAAATCTTTCCTCCCAGGAAAGTTTTACAGCCATGAAGAAGATTGAAAGTTGGGACTGAGATGGGTCTACAAACAAACCTCATTAAATTAACTTTTATCTTCCATTAAGTTCTTCAATATATTTCCAAGTCAATTTTCCACATTTTTCTATTGTCTTCTTACATCTTTACACTTTATTATTCTTTGTTGAAAAAGTATATAAGCTCTTGGGCAGTGCCTATGGCTCAGTAAGTGGAGTACCTGCCCCATATACTGAGGGTGGTGGTTTTGAACCTGGCTTCAGCCAAATTGCAACAAAAAATAGCTGGGCATTGTGGCAGGTACCTGTAGTCCCAGCTACTCAGGAGGCTGAGGCAAGAGAATTGCCTAAGCCTAAGAGCTGGAGGTTGCTGTGAGCTGTGACACCACACGTCTCTACCAAGGGCTATAAAGTGAGACCCTGTCTCTAAAAAAAAAAAAGAAAAAGAAAAAAAAAGTATGTAAGTTCTCAAGTCTGTCTCTTTGTATTCACTTTTCTAAGAAGACTTCTGTATGCATATGTAATGATAAACTTTTTCTCCTGTTAGTCTTTCTTTTGTTAGTCTAATTTGCAGGGTCCCAATCAATGAACCTAAGAAGACAGAGAAAAACATTTTTTTCTTCCTTACAGTTCCATCACATTTACTTTTCCCAATTATTGAAATAACTGTTTCATGATCTGAGTTGTTTTCATTTAATGAAGCCTAAGCCATGAAGGGCTAGATAATTTTTGAAAATGGATTAAAATAATGACTCTAAGGTAACATATCATGTTAATGAAAAATCCCCAAGTATATGGAAGCAAAGAATAATTTGGAATTGAAGAGCAATGAGAGATAATGTGCAGAGTGATTTTAAGGAAGAAGAGCAAACATTTAATTTTGTGGGTAGGTAAAAAGAAGAACGCTGCTGTTTATCAGGAGGAGTCACAGAACTACTTAGAAAGTAAGAAGCTCCTTACTTCCGACAAGGCAAAGCAGAATAGGCAAAGAAACATTGTAAAGAATTTTTTTTTTTTGAGACAGAGTCTCACTTTATCGCCCTCAGTAGAGTGCTGTAGCATCACAGGTCACAACAACCTCTAACTCCTGGGTTTAGGAGATTCTCTTGCCTCAGCCTCCAGAGTAGCTGGGATCACAGGCACCCGTCACAATGCCCGGCCATTTTTTGTTGCAGTTTGGCCAGGGCCGGGTTCAAACCCGCTGCCCTCGGTATATGGGGCCGGCATACTACTCACTGAGCCACAGACACTGCCCTACAAAGACATTCTTTTTTTTTTATTAATAATATTAAATCATAGCAGTATACATTAATGCCATCATGGAGCACCATACACTGGTTTTATAAACAGTTTGACACATTTTCATCACACTGGCTAACATAGCCTTCCTGGCATTTTCTTAGTTATTGTATTAAGACAATTATATTCTACATTTACTAAGTTTCACATGTACCCCTGTAAGATGCACCGCAGGTGTAATCCCACCAATCACCCTCCCTCTACCCATCCTCCCCACTCCCTCCCCTCCTTCTCCCCCTTCCCCACATTCTTAGGTTGTAACTAAGTTATAGCTTTCATCTGAAAGCCATTAATTAGTTTCATAGTAGGGCTGAGTACATTGGACACTTTTTCTTCCCTTCTTGAAATTTACCTCTACCTATATACTGTTTTGGCTGATCTATAATCCTTATTCTATCCTTCCCTCTGCACCTCCCCCACAAGACAAAGTAAGTTCTTGTAGTGCAGCTCGCCAGAGTTTGGTTTTACAGTTTCACCAGGGAAAACTAAGCAATAAATAAAAATAATAAAATATCAGGGAAGAATTTGGAAATAAGAACTCATGAAAATAACTAAAATTGCGAATGGAATTGAGGTAGTGGGGTAATAGAGTTTAAAATCATACAATAGTTCGTGAAAATTGTTTCATATATTTGGCCTAAAAGCAACACAACGAATTCTAAGCCTGCCAGGCTTATTTTATGATCAATGCATTTAAAGGAAAAAAATATAAAATTTCGCCTATTAAAATCAGAATTTTGAAAGGTGAGTAGTAATTGAAAAGTATGTATTATATTATGCCAATTTTAAAACAATATGTCAGATAATAAAATCACAGTTATGCAAGGCATTAACCGCACTCAAAATCATGCATATGTATTGACAGGGTCTGCTAAGAGAAAAGTAAATGTAGAACACTTATACTTATTAAAGCAATAGCATTATTATTAGAATGTTTCTTTTATTATGATTTTCATCAAAGTTATGATGGAAGTTATACACTCAATATGATGACTTTTAGCAGAACTGAAAAGTTGCTTTTTCACTCTACGTTCTCCCAGTGAGACAATATGAAAAACTTTCCTGAAACTGAAATGTATTTTTTTTTTTTTTTTTTGCATTTTTTTGACTGGGGCTTGAATCTGCCATCTCCGATATATGGGGCTGGCGCCCTACTCCTTTGAGCCACAGGCACCGCCCCCCTCAAAAAAAAAAAAAAACAAGCATTTAGTGAATTCTCAGAATCCGATAGACATAGTTGATTAATTAGATCTGTAGTCACATATATAATAAGAGAGACTGCAATTTTCCCCATAAGCTTGACTTGTTCCTACTGTGAAGGTTTATAAAACCTGAAATAAGATTTAACATGATTTGATTTGCTATAACCTTTAAGAAAAAGCCAACTTTGTAGAATTTATCTGCGAAATATTTCCAATTCTATTCCACAACTAAAATCAAGGAAGTCATGATCGTAAGAGATTGTTCTACCAATAAGAGCTTAGTACAAAAAAAGGTCATAGTCTAGGTGAAGGAAGACATTAAATCTTCTGTTTGCTAAAGATACTGGGCAAGCAAGCATTTAATATATTCTTTGGGTAGTTTTATAATCTGTAAAATATATCTGCTTTTTTTTTTTTTTTTTTTTTTTTTTTTTGTGGTTTTTGGCCGGGTCTGAGTTTGAACCCGCCACCCCCGGCATATGGGAACCCGCCACCCCCGGCATATGGGACCAGTGCCCTACTCCTTGAGCCACAGGCGCCACCCAATATATCTGCTTTTTAACAAAGAAGGTAGAAACCAAATGAAGCAAAAAATGTGAAATAGATTTATAATTTTCAGAAGCTGATGCAGATATTGTCATTGTAATCAGCCAATAATGATTGCAATAACTAAATTATTCAAGTATGTTGTCCTCTTTTATTTCTTATTTTCTGAAAAATATCTGTCACTAGAGGGTGGCGCCTATGTCTCAAAGGAGTAGGGCACCAGCCCCATATACCGGAGGTGGCATGTTCAAACCCAGCCCTGGCCAAAAACTGCAAAAAAAAAAAAAAAAAAAAAGAAAGAAAAAAGAAAAGAAAAGAAAAGAAAAAAAATTCTGCCACTAGGAAATTAATTAGCATTGGAAAAATGTCCCATAATGCTTAGAAAAAGCATCAGCTACATTTTATTATTGTATTTAGCATAGATTACATGCTTCAGACTCACACAATAGAGAGGAAAATACTATACATATTATATGATTATATATTTGCAGTTTATTTCAAAGTTGGTGAATAAATAACAACAATGAAGGTATCAATCTGAGAGTTCGGGTATTCCAAGGCAAAGATTCTATTTCACTTATCCTATTCTGTTCTATTCTAGTCCATTCTGTTCTATTTTATCCCATTCTATTTTTATTACGAGATTTTTTTTGAACCTTAAAAGAAGCAGGGCATTAATATAGTTATCTGGAAAATTCTATAAGAGCATTTCTTTTTCTTTAATAAGAGCATTTCTAATCAAAGTATCCAAGCATATAAAGTTTTTTTTAAGTAATAAAATAAACTCATTTCATAATGATAGAATACATCCTTTTGTTTTCTATTAGGCTCTGTAACACAGATTACTTTGGGCAAGGGACAGAAACAAAGAAAGGACAGAAGAAAGGGCACAACAAAGGTAAAGAGGAAGTATGGGAGGGGAAAAAAAGGGAAAAAAGAAAGAACGAAAGAAACAAACAAAACGGGGATAGGGAAAGATGAAAGAAGGGAGGAAAGAAGAGTGCGGGGGTGGGGGTGGGGGAAGAAAGAATCTTCCAACAGCAAATCATAGCAAAGAATTCTTAAAGTATAGAAAATGCCCAATTTGGCAGATTGCACAGTGTTACAAATAAATAGATGTATCATCATGCAGAACATGTGGGAGAAAAAGTATTTTGTGAGAATTTTTTAACAAAATTTTTTTCTTTTAGTGCAGACTTTGAAACAAAGATAAAAGAGAAACATACTTTTGAGAAATCATAAAAATCCTGAAAAAATATGACCACTCTTGATGCAATTCACATGAGACTTGATTGGAAATGAAATAAAACAAAAAGTAAAACAGAAGAAGAGAAACTCATTCAAGACCAGTGTCATTCCCCTTAGAGCCACCTCCTTCAATTCTAGGTGTGTGAGTACAATGTCATATTTTACTATCACTTAGCATGGTGTGATTCAAATGCTAGCTGATTTGGGTGAGGACTGACTTAAAAATCATGGAGAGATCTCCAATGGAAGGTGGACTAGTTTGCACAACAGACTTTTTCAAACATTCTCCTTATTTGAAATACCTTGTGATTTTGCTCTAAAAGATGACTGATCTAACGTGTGCCAAGGATAGGTTCACAACGGTATACCTTGAGCATTGAACCATCCCAATAAAGTAGATCTGCTACTTTCTATTTCTGTTCAGTGAAGAAAGCATTTAGCCACTCTTCTGTAATTTTGAAATGGTGCTAATACCTAATTTGCCCATTCATTCCTTCATCTATTCATTCAATGTTTATTCATCCCCTGCTGTGTTTTAGGCACTAGGGATACAACAATGAAAAAAAATATTTTTCTTCTATGTTTTAGATGGACACTTAGGATAATTGTCCAGAAGGTGAGTTATTAACTTAAATGACAATTTTTTTTTTATTAAATCATAGCTGTGTACATTGATATGATCATGGGGCATCATTCACTAGCTTCACAGGCCGTTTACCAAGTTTCACATATACCCTTGTAAGATGCACCGCTGGTGTAATCCCACCAATCCCCTTCCCTCTACCCACCTCCCCTCTTCCCCCTTCCCCCTATTCTTAGTTTGTAACTGGGTTATAGCTTTCATGTGAAAACCCTAAATTAGTCTCATAGTAGGGCTGAGTACATTGGGTACTTTCTCTTCCATTCTTGAGATACTTTACTAAGAAGAATATGTTCCAGCTCCATCCATGTAAACGTGAAAGAGGTAAAGTCTCCATCTTTCTTTAAGGCTGCATAATATTCCATGGTGTACATATACCACAATTTATTAATCCATTCGTGGATCAATGGGCACCTGGGCTTCTTCCATGACTTAGCAATTATGAATTGGGCTGCAATAAACATTCTGGTACAAATATCTTTGTTATGATGTGATTTTTGGTCTTCTGGGTATATGCCCAGTAGAGGGATTACAGGATTGAATGGCAGATCTATTTTTAGATCTCTAAGTGTTCTCCATATCTCTTTCCAAAAGGAATGTATTAATTTGCATTCCCACCAGCAGTGCAAAAGTGTTACCTTTTCTCCACATCCGCGCCAACATCTCTGGTCTTGGGATTTTGTGATATAGGCTAGTCTCACTGGAGTTAGATGGTATCTCAAGGTAGTTTTGATTTGCATTTCTCTGATGATTAAAGATGATGAGCATTTTTTTCATATGTCTGAAGGCCGCACGCCTGTCTTCCTCAGAGAATTTTCTTTTCAAATCCCTTGCCCAGCCTGCGATGGGATCCCTTGTTCTATTCTTGCTAATACGTTTGAGTTCTCTGTGGATTCTGCTTATTAAACTTTTGTCGGAGACATAACCTGCAAATGTCTTCTCCCATTCTGAGGGCTGTTTGCTTGCTTTACTTACTAAAGCTGTGTCCTGGCTGTGCAGAAGCTTTTTAGTTTGATCAAGTTCCAGTAGTGTATTTTTGAAGCTGCTTCAATTGCCCAGGGGGTGCTCCTCATAAAATACTTGCCCATCCCAATTTCTTCAAGGGTTTTCCCTGCACTCTCCTCTAGTATTTTTATAGTTTCATGTCTTAAGTTTAAATCTTTGATCCAGTGAGAGTCTATCTTAGTTAATGGTGAAAGGTGTGGGTCCACTTTCAGTCTTTTATAGGTTGCCAGCCAGTTGACCCAGAACCATTTATTAAATAGGGAATCTTTTCCCCACTGAATGTTTTTAATTGGCTTATCAAAGATTAAATAACGGTAAGTAGCTGGATTCATCTCTTGATTCTCTATTCTATTCCAGACATCTATCTCTCTGTTTTTGTGCCAATACCATGCTGTTTTGATCACTATTGATTTGTAGTATAGTCTGAGGTCTGGTAGCATAATTCCTCCTGCTTTGTTTTTATTTCTGAGTAATGTCTTGGCTATTCGAGGTTTTTTCTGATTCCATATAAAATGAAGTATTGTTTTTTCCAGATCTTTAAAGTATGACAGTGGAGCTTTAATAGGGATTGCATTGAAATTATATATTGCTTTGGGTAGTATAGACATTTTAACTATGTTGATTCTTCCCAGCCATGAGCATGGTATGTTTTTCCATTTGTTAATATTTTCAGCTATTTCTTTTCTTAGAGTTTCATAGTTCTCTTTATAGAGATCTTTCACGTCCTTTGTTAGATAAATTCCCAAATATTTCATCTTCTTGGGCACTACTGTGAATGGGATAGAGTCCTTAACTGTTTTTTCAACTTGACTGTTGTTGGTATATATAAAGGCTACCGATTTATGAATGTTGATTTTGTAACCTGAGACGCTGCTGTATTCCTTGATCACTTCTATGAGTTTTGTAGTAGAGTCCCTAGTGTTTTCCAGATATACTATCATATCATCTGCGAAAGTGAAAGTTTGATCTCTTCTGACCCTTTATGGATACCCTTGATCGCCTTTTCTTCCCTAATTGCAGTGGCTAAAACTTCCATTACAATGTTAAAAAGCAATGGAGACAATCGGCAGCCTTGTCTGGTTCCTGATCTGAGTGGAAATGATTCCAATATAACTCCGTTCAATATTATATTGGCTGTGGGTTTGCTGTAGATGGTCTTTATCAGTTTAAGAAATGTCCCTTCTATACCGATTTTCTTAAGTGTTCTGATCATGAAGGGATGCTGGATATTATCAAAAGCTTTTTCTGCATCGATTGAGAGAATCATATGGTCTTTGTTTTTTAATTTGTTTATGTGCTGGATTACATTTATAGATTTACGTATATTGAACCAGCCTTGAGATCCTGGGATAAAACTGACTTGGTCATGATGTATAATTTGTTTGATGTGTTGCTGGATTCTGTTTGTTAGGATCTTGTTGAATATTTTTGCATCTATATTCATTAGTTATATCAGTCTACAATTTTCTTTTCTTGTTTGGTCTTTCCCTGGTTTGGGGATCAGGGTGATGTTTGCTTCATAGAACGTGTTGGGTAGTCTTCCTTCTTTTTCTACCTTTTGGAACAGGTTAAGTAATATAGGTACTAATTCCTCTTTAAAGGTTTGGTAGAATTCAGACATGAAACCATCTGGTCCCGGGCTTTTCTTTTTAGGGAGGTTTTCTATGGTTGATGCTATTTCCGAACTTGATATGGGCCTGTTCAACATTTTCACTTGATTCTGGCTAAGTCTTGGAAGGTGGCGTGCTTCCAAGTATTGGTCAATTTCCTTCAGATTTTCATATTTCTGAGAATAAAGTTTCTTGTAATATTCATTAAGGATCTTTTGGATTTCTGAGGAGTCTGTTGTTATTTCTTCTTTGTTGTTTCTGATTGATGAGATTAGAGATTTTACTCTTTTTTTCCTGATTAGGTTGGCCAGAGGTTTATCTATTTTATTGACCTTTTCGAAAAACCAGCTTTTTGATTTATTGATCTGTTGTATTATTCTTTTATTTTCAATTTCATTTAATTCTGCTCTAATTTTGATTATTTCTTTTCTTCTACTGGGTTTGGGGTTGGAATATTCTTCCTTTTCCAGTTGCTTGAGATGTCCCATTAAGTTGTTAACTTCCTCTTTCCGTTCTCTTGAGGAAGGCTTGCAGTGCTATAAATTTCCCTCTTAGAACTGCTTTTGCGGTGTCCCAGAGGTTCTGATAGTTCGTGTCTTCATTGTTGTTTTGTTCCAAAAAATTGGCGATTTCTTTCTTAATCTCATCTCTGACCCAGCTATCATTCAGCATAAGGTTATTTAACTTCCATGTTTTTGTATGAGTATGCAGATTCCTGTTGTTACTCATCTCAAGTTTTATTCCATGGTGGTCTGAGAAGATGCATCGAATAATTTCTATTCCTTTAAATTTACTGAGGTTAGACTTGTGAACTAAGATGTGATTGATTTTGGAGTAAGTTCCATGGGCTGATGAGTAGTATGTGTATTCAGTTTGTTGGGATGAAATGTTCTGTAGATGTCTGCTAAATCCAAATGTTGGATAGTTAGGTTTAAATCTAAGATTTCTTTGCTCAGCTTCTTGTTGGAGGATGGATCCAACACTGCCAAAGGAGTGTTGAAATCTCCGACGATTATGTAGCTGGAGGAAATCAAGTTGCTCATATCTGTTAGAGTTTCTCTTATAAATTGAGGTGCATTCTGGTTGGGTGCATAGATATTAATAATTGATATCTCATCATAGTGAGTATTACCCTTAACAAATATGAAGTGACCATTCTTGTCCTTCCTTACTTTTGTTGGTTTAAAGCCTATTGTATCTGCAAATAAAATTGCAACACCTGCTTTTTTCTGATTACCATTTGCCTGAAATATGGACAACCATCCTTTCACCCTGAGTCTGTATTTGTCTTTTAGGTTAAGATGTGACTCTTGTATGCAACAGATATCTGGCCTGAGTTTTTGTACCCAGTCAGCTAACCTATGCCTCTTTAGAGGACAGTTTAAGCCATTCACATTAATGGAGAATATTGATAAGTCTGGTGAAGTTTTGGGTATCGAGTTTTTCAAAAGTCCAGTGGCCATTTTTAATCCTTTCGTGAAAGGATTAAAAAGTGTGGAAATTGGAGTTTGATCCGAAGTTTCTGAGTGAGTTTACTTTTGTGGTATAGGATTGGGTTGGTCATTATGGAGGATAGGTCTGAGAATATCCTGAAGAGCTGGTTTGATTATGGCAAATTTCTTCAACATATGAATGTCATTAAAGTATTTAATTTCTCCATCATAAATGAAACTCAGTTCAGCTGGATACAAGATCCGGGGTTGAAAGTTATTTTGCTTTAGGAGATTAAAAGTCAGTGACCACCCTCTTCTGGCTTGAAAAGTTTCAGCAGAGAGATCTGCAGTCATTCTAATATTCTTCCCTTTGAAGGTAATCGTTTTCTTTCTCCTGGCATCTTTGAGGATTTTCTCCTTCATATTAACTTCAGTGAAGTTAATTATGATATGCCTTGGGGATGTCTTATTGGGGTTGAGTCATGCTGGGGTTCTGAAGCTGTCCGCTATCTGAATTTCAGAATCTCTAGGCATGTCTGGAAAATTCTCTTTCATAATTTCATGCACAAGGGCCTCTGTGCCCAGCAAGGCCACTTCATCTGTTTCTGGAACTCCTATAATTTGGATATTCGCCTTCTTCGAATTATCCCAGAGCTCTCTGAGTGAGTGATCTGTTTTTGCTCTCCATTTCTCTTCCTCTTTGAGAGTTTGGGAGCGTTCAAAGGCTTTATCTTCGATGTCAGAAATCCTTTCTTCTGCTTGCTCCATTCTGTTGCTGAGGGATTCTACTGTATTTTTCATATCTTTGAGGGCTGCAAATTCTTGCTTCAGTGTGTCTAAGTCTTGGTGGTTTTGTCTTTAAATTCATTAAATTCTTGAGACAACTTTTGAATTTCTCCTCGAATTCCTAATTCCACTTTGTTAATCTTGTCTGCAATCCAAATTCTGAATTTGATTTCTGACATCTCAGCCAGTTGTTTATGAATGGGATCTTCAATTACATCTGCAATATCTTTCCTTGGGGGGGTTGATCTATTCTGGTTATTCATGTTACCAGAGCTTTTCCTCTGATTCCTCCCCATGGTTGTTTTACTCCCTCTGATTTTTTTCCCCTGGGGCTTTGTCGAGGGCCTGTACAGTGTTGCAGACTGAGAAACTGGGGCCCTGTCTGGTGTGGTGGAGCTAAATGGTTCTGCCTTGTTTTCAGCTCGTTTCTGTTCCACCCTAGTGAAACAGATACTTTGGATTAAAGTCTGAGCTGTGGAGAAATATCAGCAATTAAGTCACCCCGCCCCCCACTGGCAAACAATTGGAAAAGAAAAATCAAACCTTCCTACCACCGTGCACCTAGGACACCACCTGATTTGTCCTCAGGTGATTGGTTCAGTTTAAAAATGTCCAAATCAATTGTCTCAGTCTGTACCTGTCTTGGGTGAAAGAGTTTAAGAGGTCTCTGGGAACTGGATCACAGGGGTCTGGTGACTACTCTGGTGTGGCTTGCTCCAGTGCTGCGTGGAGTCAGGAGAAGCCACCCAGCCTATAAATCAGTCTGGGAAGGTTGCTGCCTCCTTCCCCACCTTGCACCACTTCACACCCAGTCACTGATAGCCCTGCAGTTGGCTGACCCAGTTGCCTGTAGTGAATCGGTACTCCAGGAATTTGTACCTGCCTGAATCACAAGGAAGTCTGCCAGGCTGCTGTGCTCTGCCTCTCTCCAACAGGAGGAGGTGAGGCCTGACAACCTTGGGCGCTAGATGAAGGTTGAGGGGTTTTCGCTCAGGTCCAGTCTGGCCCCTGATTAATGTTACTGACAGAACAGAACAGAACAACTCTGTGTTTCCCCTGCAGAAGAGAAGCTGAATTGAGTTCCAAATCAGCTTGTCTTTGCTCTTGTATTGTCTATAGGCTGAGGATCCCCTGAGGGCCAGGTGCGTCTTAGATTTAGTAAAGGGGACCTCTAGGTCAGCCCCGCCCTGGGAGTTTCCCTGGTTGGCAAGCTGGAGTTGCCTCAGGAAAACTCAGAGTTTCTGGTTGCCCAGGGAGACAGGCGTTGTGGCTTCAGAATATTCTGTAGTTAGCCATATTGCTAGCAAAAGAGGGCTGCTGCCTTATGGCTCAGGCAACCGTTGCTCCGGTGTAGCTCCCCTCCGGCCAACCGTCCTCTATCCGCTCCCATATCCCAGAGTCCGCACCAACCGGCTGCAGCCCAGCACTGTCTATACCCCTCGAGCAATTGCCCAAGAATCTGGACCCCTGGAGGACAGGTCTCCAGACCTTGGAGCGAGAGCAGAGGGGAGCCCGGGGAGCACTGGAAGCCTGGGGTTGCGGGCAGAGAACACACACAGCTTTACACAGTTTTATTCCTGGCTGTATTGTCACCAAAAGACGGCTGTCGCACTGTGCCTCAGGGAACTGCCAGTCTGGTGCAGTCCCCTCTCCGCCGACCGACCAGGACTGGCCTCCAGACCCCTGTGTGAGCAAAGGGGAGCGCTGGGAGCTCAGAATTCCAGGTAGAGACTATATACAGTTTATACAGTTTTATGCCTGGCAGGAGGACGCCGTGGCACCCTAGTAGGGGAGGTAGGTCCAGTTTTTAGAGGGTCTCTCCCATGGAGTGTAGTGGGAGGACCTTTGAACTCTGCCCAGTTGTTTGTGGGGCACTCTGAGCCGTTCTCATGGGGGAGGGGACTCCCGTCTGCTTTATGATGGATTTTGTACCTTTTGTTTGTATCCTTGTGGTTGCAGCTCGCCTCAGCGGGGTTGACGTGTGTTCTACAACCTTCTCTCTTAGTGCAGCTCAAGTCCACCAGGTTACTTGCTGAATTTTTGTCCTTTAACACTCCTTCTGAATGGGAGCCTCTGTGGAAAGCTGGCTTCAGTCAGCCATCTTGTCTCCTCCCCCCAAATGACAAATATTTTAAAATATTTAGGTCTATAAACATTAACTTCCAAATACCTTTTAATCTCTTTAGAACTATTTCAGACATATTTTAATGAATTGCAATACAAAGTTTTTGAAGACCATCATTAGTATCAATGTCAGTACATATATGATACATTTAGCTGAGTTTTTTTTTTTTTTTTTTAGAAAGAGCCTTAAGCTGTCGCCCTGGGTAGAATGCTGTGGCATCACCGTTCACAGCAACCTCAAACTCCTGGGCTCAAGCGAGTCTCCTGCCTCTGCCTCCCAAGTAGCTGAAACTAAAGGCACCCGCCACAATGCCCAGTTATTTTTTGGTTGCAGCTGTCATTGTTGTTTGGCGAGCTCAGCTGGATTTGAACCCACCAGCTCAGGTGTATGTGGCTGGTGCCTTAGCCACTTGAGCCACAGACGCCAAGCAATTTAGCTGAGTTTTAATATTAAAATATTTAGTAAATTTCTTTGTAATGTTATGTGTTATTAATCTCCATCATCACTCACACTTAGAAAGGGTTTATTCTGTATCTCTTTCTTTATCTGGTTTGTCTTGTTCAATCTTCAGAATAATCCTAGGAGAGGTCCTATTATTTTCTCTATTTTTCAGATGATCAAATGTCAGTTTAAAGAGATTTTATTCCAATTTACACATTTAGGAAATAGTAAAAAATGGAATCTATGCTGCCAAATTCCGTGGATGATTTTTCTTAAAAAAAAAAACTATTCCAGGGTGGCACCTGTAGCTCAAAGGAGTAGGGTGCCAGCCCCATGTGCCGGAGGTGGCGGGTTCAAACCCAGCCCTGGCCAAAAAAAAAAACCTGCAAAAAAAAAAAAAAAAACTATTCCATTTATTTATGCATTTTGATTAATTTTAAAAATTGTATTCTTACTTTCGTAGGATGTTTGTTCTCTGTAAAGTTGCCTATACCTGTGCTATGCTGATAGATGCGCTTTCTCACAATAACAACAAAAAGCACCAAATTTAGCAAATTTGCTGATTTCTGTTATTTAGATAATTCTAGTATGGCCAATTTGAAGCTGTCTACATGACATCACTAAATAAGTAGCCAACAAGATGCACACAACCATCTCCTACAAGCCAGTGGTAGAGCCAGCTCCAGCAAACTGTTGGCTATGCCAGTGAGCAGATGTTGTGTTTCACTTTGCTCCTAATAATACTAGAATTGAATCCTACAAACATTTCTCCTTTGGCATCTGTCTCTCTGGTGGGTTTTGTGGCTAGAGGGCACTTGAGGATATAGTAACAGAAGACTAGAGCAAGAGAAATGGGCTTCTTTTTCTGGGCCCAATATTTCTTCTAACATGGGAGCCATTAGATTGATATACAAAGGTTAGGAGCCATGACAGAAAGTTTCTCTGATACTTGATAAGTGATTCCTACAAACCAGCTATGGCCCATTTCCTTGGTACATTACTTCGCCAATGTCAGCCCTCATATTCTTGTGACAAGCTTACACTCTTCAAGAACTATATCTCAGAATTGAGTGGAGGCTAGAGAGTTGTCTTGTAAATTCTTGGTTCTGTTCTTGTTCACTTTTCTCCAGCCCACACATATTTGCTGCTTTCTGCATTTTCAATTTCTGGACCTCATCAAGACTTCTTTAATTTCTTTAGTATTTAACTATCTATTAAATTCATTGCAGCATTCCACAATTTAAATTACTGATGTGGTTTTTAATCTCCTTTCTCAAGACCAATTGATACATGAAATTAATAAAATAACCTAACAAATAACCTAAATAAAATAACCAAAGCAAATCTCTTGGCTTTGACCAAAATTGCCCCAACATCATATTTGAGGTTTAAATGAAGCTATTCTTGGGGCTATGCATTATTCAACAAAGACAGGATAATTAGTTCAATCTGAAAGTAATAATAAAATAGAAATAATATTAGGAAGAATGGTAATATCATGTAGTGTTTATTATATATTTATTAATATGCCAAGATATTTCCTATGAAAAGTCATCCTAAAACTTCTACTTTAGAAAAATAAGGCCAAGGGACCAGCAGCTAAAAGACAGTATATCCAGAACTCTAGACCAAAGGCTCTAGAGTTTGTTTTCTTCTCAATTGCACCATACGGTCTTAGCAAAAGTTATTTTTTACTACAATTATTAAGATCTTAATTCTGAGGGATTATACATATCTAGAAAAAAGAAAAAAATAATAATAAATTTTATCATTATGATTTATTCTAAACTTATTTTACTCTCTTAGGAGATCGGAATCTGCCAGACTTAAAAAAAAATGCAGATAGTTTCTTAGTTTCTCAGTCACTTGTTCCACTTGAATAAATGACTTGGAAACTGGAAAACTTGCTTCTTTTGGTGAACACTAGAATTTTCTCAGCTTACACTAAGAATAAAAGAGCTGTCAAATCTATTAATTACCCTTAATATTCAATTCTTAAGTATAATGAATTCCATCTTCATACATATCTGAGAAAATTAAGTTGAAATTTAATATATTGCCTTTTGCAGGGTTTCAGTGAATTCTGCAGTATGAAAGCAGAATTCAGTTCAAAATCCTCAACAGACTCACATTTATTCTCCTGGCACGTGGATCAGATGCCAACCATGGCTATGCCCTCGGCTCCACCACTTTCATACCATAATCTAGAGGGGTGATTTCAATGGCACAATATAATTATAGCTTAATCCTGCTTTAGACAATGGCAGTACAAGTTGTTTTTATCAGGTAAGTCTTCTACTACACCATATTTCCTATCCTCCATAAAGTCAAATTAAGCAGGGGCACGTGACTACTTATGGCAACAAGATTATGGACAGAATGATGTTTATTGTTTCCAAGGCAAGCATTGAAAAACCATTGCTCTTTTTTTCCCCTGCTGTGTAATGAAAGAATGTGCTGATGGTTTTCTCAACCTTGATATTATTGACATTTTGAATCAGGTAATTCTGAGTTAAGATTGGACATGAGGTTTGTTCTGTGCATTGTAGGACTCTTAGCAGCATCTCTGGACTATACCAACTAGACTCCAGTATCATTATCTCCAGTTTGACAACAAAAGAGATATTCTGACATTGTTAATTGTCCTCTGGGAGAGGAAATTGCCTTGATTTCCAGTCTAGAGATCTTAAGTACAAGATCCATCCACCCTGTATCACCAACATCTACCTTCAAGACTTCTTTTATACACCAAAACTTTCTTTGCTTTTTGTCACTTAATGTCCTTGTTCAGGACATTTCAATTGCCAGGTATACCCTAACCCCAACATAAGTTCCCTTGTTAATCCCCATATACACCTCAGATTTCAGCTCAAGAGTCACCTCTTCAAGGAAGTCTCCTTTGAAATTCTCAAGCCATAAGACTATACCATGACTTCCTTCAATACAAGGACATTTTCCATTTTCATTCAAAGTAATTATCCCAGTGTCATTATTTATTAACACCTGTTTTATCACTACACTGCAAACTCTTTATAAGCAGGAGGGACACATCTCATTATACATTTCTTTGATTTCCCAACACATGGTGCAATGCCTACATTGCAATGGACTGTAAATATTTCTTGAAAGAATGAAGGAAGGAAGAAAAGAAACAAGGAAGTTAATTAAGGGAACAAGCAAATTGGAATTTCTGTAAAGCAATAAAAAACTGAGATTTCGACCCATATTTTCCTCTTTTGCCCATGGAAAGGAGTAAAATGTAAAGCATTAGAGGAATACTGGTTATGAAATATAGTATATTTAACTGATGGTTAGCTACTAAGGTAATATTATAGAAATACTGAAAAAGTTTTGACATAAAAATTTGAAGAATTGTATACTAATAGATAAACTATAATTTTAAGTTTATACTTTCTGTTTTGCAAAATACTTTTATTTTTAGAAACCTGTATTTCTCTTGGGTTTTCAAGTTTGTGTGTGTGTGTGCATTGTGCTGTGTGCACATCACCATTGGTTTAAGCAATATATCCATGCTGAGTATATCTAACACTAGCAGGGCACTTAATACCAAATTAATTTCCTGTCAAAGCCACTGCATCTAGGTTTCAAGTACTACAATTCTAAATTTAGTAGAAATATAAGTAAGCTTTCCTATTATCACTGCATTAGTATTTCCAGGGCAAACAAGAATAACAACTAAAGTGGTTATTAGCAAAATGGCATTTCAGTGTGAATTTATGCTTCCCAAAAATGTGTCTTTTCAGATGCCATTTTTTCTTCAGCTCTATTTTGGGTGCAGCATTTCAAGATATGAATTTTCCCTTCAAATCCATATATACAACAATAGCTTCCACTTAGAATCAGTCCTTTTGTCTTTAACTAGACTATGAATTTCTTAGGGTTTAATATTCAAGCATTTTCAAGAAATATGCTGTCATTATAAGGATGTTTATCTTAAATATGTATGAATGAACATGTTTTTGGTTAACCCTACTGGTCTCACAGGGCTTCCCAAGATCATTTCTTAACCACCCCTCTGCACACAGAAGGCATGCCCTTCACCTAACCACCCAGCCTAATGAGCTAAGGTCTCCAATGCTCTCTTTTTAATGATGCCCTCTGTTTTCAGCCCACTAAGTAATTTATGTATTGATTTCAAGTAAAACTTTCACCAGGGCTGATAACAAGGGTACTTGAAAGTACATTTTTCCTTTCACTCTGTAACTAGTAATTTTGATCATTTTATTAAGGATTAAGGAATTGCCAAATGATTTTGAAATGTGAGATGAGCCATAAATGTAAATACAGGCATTGCCTTTTTCAGAAGTTCCTTTTTTATTAAGTAGTCTATTGCCTTTTGACTCTGTATTATCATTGCAGAAGCCAGAATGGTATCTTGGGAAGTAATGAACTTCTCATTATGTTTCTACCTTGCATTTTTTTAGGGCTTTCCCTCTGCTTCAACAGATTTAGCTACTATACTTTGCTGAAGAAGATAGCAATTTTGAGTGCCCCTTGCTAAACACATATACCCAGATTTGAAAGGGTATTGATTTTTAAAACAACCGAAGTAAATCAGTATCCAAGTTAATCATGAATTTGAATGTCTCCTGGTAAAAAGGTACTATTCTTTCTTATTTTAAAAAACCCCAAACTACATACCCCATGAACATGAACAATTATCATGTCAATTTAAAAAAAAAGTT
The DNA here is from genome assembly GCF_027406575.1 of Nycticebus coucang. Classification (NCBI taxonomy): domain Eukaryota; kingdom Metazoa; phylum Chordata; class Mammalia; order Primates; family Lorisidae; genus Nycticebus; species Nycticebus coucang. Next base: position 161,387,911 of record NC_069781.1, read on the forward strand.
ATAAAATCTGTCTTGCTCTGAGTGCAAAGCAGAACAAAAATCTTACATTTCATATGTTATTCTAAAAAAAGCAAGCATTCTCAAACACACATGCACACCTAAATACATATAATTTTTACCAATTGCATTGAGAGTCATTATTTAGATTTGAGCTTCAGTGTCACATGTCCAGGAAACTTCCCAGCTGCTACCACCAAATGTAAATTTAGGTTTGTTTCTTTGCTTTTTTGGCCATGGGCACTCATAAGGTCACGATCCTATCATTTCTAGCATAATCTCATTTTGTCTTTATACATTTATTCATGTGACTACATTTCATTAATGTCTCTCTCTCCTTCATTAGGTTGGTCCATGTGAATAGGAACTGTATCTGGTTTTTGCCCCCACCGTATTCGCAAAGCCAAGAAGAGGACTAGGCATATAGTAAGATTTGACTGACAGGTTGTAATGGATAAACAAATAAAAGAAGCATGTGATTTACAGCAAAAGATGACCGTCTTACTAGTGCTTCCTTTGAATTGACAGAAGTTGGTACTCATTTAATGTCTGTTTTGCTTGCTTATTTAATTGAGCCCTTACCCATAGGAGAATGATCTTGGTTACATAAAAAGCAAACAAAAAATACCCTCTAGCCACTATTAATGGTAACATCTATTAATCCGATCAGGACAACAAAGCTGGGGTTTGTAAGTAGTTCTTAAATAGGAAAGTATATTTGAAGGGCAGAATCTAAAAAATAAAAATGGGGACAATCACTGATTGATTAGTAAAACAGTTACTATGGGTTTGTAGGATTAATTGGGTTTTCATTTTCTTCTTTATTCTTTCTCCTAATCTCACCATATCTGTGCTTAATTTAAAAAAAAAAATAATTTCCAATGATCTTCAAGGGGAATCAATCCTCTGATCTGAGGATAATGACCTCTGTAAATGGACTTCTGCTCAGCTTCTGATCTGGTTTCCTTACATTGCCTTTTAGCAACAATATATACTCCTTCAAGTCATTAACACCTTCAATGTGTCTATGAGTTTCCAACTCATTTAAAAATGAAGAATATATGTGATATTAAACATTTATCTCAATACAAATGTTCTATAATGGACTTTTATGCACTATGGTAAATGGCAAGTCACATAGAGGAGTTTTAGTATGATAAAACTCCATTATATAAATGTACAAAGCTTATGTTTATTAAAAAAATGTCTACTTAGGGCGGCGCCTGTGGCTCAGTCGGTAAGGCGCCAGCCCCATATACCGAGGGTGGCAGGTTCAAACCCGGCCCCGGCCAAACTGCAACCAAAAAATAGCCAGGCGTTGCGGCGGGCGCCTGTAGTCCCAGCTACTGGGGAGGCTAAGGCAAGAGAATCGCTTAAGCCCAGGAGTTGGAGATTGCTGTGAGCTGTGTGAGGCCACGGCACTCTACCGAGGGCCAAAAAGTGAGACTCTGTCTCTACAAAAAAAAAAAAATGTCTACTTAAAACATACAGTGTACTAGACATTATCCTAGGCATGGCTGGTAACAACCAAAAGAAAGAATACAGATGAGGAAATGAGAGGTCGGGAAGATTAAATCATCTCATCATGGCCAAAGTATTTGTGATTGGTGCTGAGAGGCAAACCTATTGCTGAGACAAAAAAGACTTTTTTCAATTCTCAAACCTTCTTCAAGGTTCAATGCAAGTCTCATTTTCTCCAAAACATTCATTTCATTGAACCAGTCTCTCACATTCCCAACAAGTCTAGCTGTCATCATAGATGACAACAGATTGACATTCCTGTATTATCTCTGAGATTTCTGAGAGTTCAAGTACTGCCTTCTTTGTCATTTTGAAGGCATTGAGTTTAAGAAACATTATGCTTATCTTTAAGTCAGCAGAGTAGGGAGTAGGAAGAAAACCTTCAAAGAAAAAACAAATCCATAATGTTTTAGGTTGGGTGTTCCGGCCCAACATCATCAAAAAACTTGACCTCATGTGCTAGTTTCCTATTATACCCCAGAAGAATAATCATAGGTATAATGAATCTTCATTTTAAGGCTTTTGTGAGTAAGATAAACAGGCAGAATATGTGGCACATGTGGGATTTCTGTGTGGAGATAACTCAGAAACAAAACATTAAATTCTAATGCACTGAGAATGCAGAAGGGTCAGGCCTCCCCTTGTTTTTTCAGATTTGTGCCAAGTTATAAAGATGAAAATTTGTTCAAGGGATGTTATTTAGAACAGAAAAATTTTAAAAAGGAGGTAACTGGCTTTAGGCAGGACAGAGATAGGAAAGTAAAAAAAAAAATAGTAGAAAAAAAAAGAAAGAGAGAGAGAATATGTAGAAAGTAAGAGGGATTCACGCTGGTTTACCCATGAGAATTGATAATCTACAGAGACAAAAATTTGGAAATGAAAGAATTTGTCTTGTTGCTAGGGCAAGAGTAGGGCCAGATGAGAAATAGTGGTGTTCACAGTTCAATTAGGAGAAAAGCTATGGCTAGCTTATGAGATGTCAAAACTTGTGGGCTAAAAGAAAACCCTTAAAGTTGTTTAAGCAAAGACAGGTTGACTAATGCTGAGTCTTCCCTCCTACAACAGTAGAAGCTGTGGTTGTACCATAGACTGAGGAATGCATGGGAAGACTGCCCTTTCTGACTTCAAATCACTCTTACTGGAAATTTAACCGAGTGTCCTGGCTGAATATATACACAGAATGTCTAACATGGCATGTTATAAAAAGCCAGTGATAGATGCTGCTTGAATAAAAAGAGTCAAGAGCTTCATCTTCAGCCCCACAAGAACACCCCCTCACCTCCAGGAGAAGTTTTTAAAATGTCTATGTAAATGGAAGCATTAGAATGGCATTTTGTCATGTGGGGCATATTGGGAATGTAGGAAGTGTTGCCTTAAAGTTGCATTTGCAGAGAAATAAGATAAACTGAATTAACGATTTTCTTTATTCCACTAAATACATATTTCTGCACATAGTATTTGAAGATCTCACATAATTTTCACACAAATACTATTGAAAGTCAGTACCTATATATACATATCTTTAAATCTGTCGATTCTACGTGGGCATAATTTTCCTAAAATTGGCTTTATTTAACTCAAATATGCACATTGCCTAATTCTTGAAGAGAAAAGAGTACAGTATCACTTTGAGGCCATAGGGCATAAAATTCTGGAGCACCTCAAATACATTATCTTCTGTAGAAAATTTGCCTTTCTTCTTAGTGAATGATTCCCCAAACTAGACTCACAGAAATGAAGTACATGATCTCTTGAATTTATACATCTGACCTTAGGAATTTAACCAGGCATCACCTATCAGGCATTTGCTGATCTATTTATATATTTATTTAACAATATTAGACATACAAAAAGAAAACAGAAGAACTAAACCAGAAGTTTACTTAATTTTAAAAATCCTCCTACCATTTATATATATATATATATATATATATATATATATATATATATAATTTTTTTTTTTTTTTGGTCCCAAACAATATCCTTCTTTAGGAAGTAAGTCAGTTAATTAGCTTACTAACCTCTACTTTGAAAGTAAAATTATCTAATTATGCCAGTCATCAATGCCCAAATAAATTTGCCAGCAAAATACAGGTTAGAAAATGACACTGTTGGAGTCTTTCATGTATAATTAGGGCATTTATTGACCTTTCCAACTGACCATTTATCAAATTCAATATTCCGGCACATTTCTTTATATAAAATACATTTTTGCCTAGTTACTATAATTTCTGATTCTACAAATGGAGTCTGTAAAAGCTAAATTAAACTATCTGCAAGGCAAACCTTATTAACACACTTCAATAATATGTAATTTCTATATATGTACAATATAAATGTATAATATATATAAATATATATGAGAGTGTGGATATTTTAACACAGAGAGTTCTTCCCCTCCTTTCTTTCTTTTTAAGCACCAGAGCATTTAAAGTAAGCTCATTAACTCCTGGGAAGAGAATTAATTGCAAAAGGTTTTAGAAAATTATGGAAAGATTATTCTGTATAAACATACAGAGGGTTAATTTCCCATGAATGTACTTTTATTCAAGTTAATAGAGGCTACACAGGCACATCCATGATATAATTTGACTCTTAATCTTTCCTCAAGATCAAATTTTGTACATTACAATGATAATAAAAGCATTAAAATTGCCAACAGATAAAACCCATTAAATTCTCCACCTTGTTCTTGAGACAATGCAAAATTATTTATGTTTTCTTTTCTCCCTCAGGGGCTTTCTCAAGTAAACCCTTTTATTTAAAAGTTACAAATACAAGAAAAAGAGTCCTGGGAAAAAATATTCTGAAGCCCAGAGGATCCTCCAGGCATTTTGAGTATTTTTTTTTTTTCTTTTCATGAAGCCCAGTCTAAATTTCATAACTTAGTTTCCAAACTGCACTGCATTTTATCTCCTGCCACATACTTGACAATGTTTTATATCAGAAGAGTGTGTATGGTCTACAGAGTCTCAGTCACAATCAAAATTGTAACTCTCAGTTCCTGAGTGCTTACCCAGGTTCATGCTTTGTGATTTGCATGAAACTGTTCTATCCATCAGAGTAACACTCACATCTATTTGTGTGCCAATGAAGAAATTGGAGTACAGAAATCAAAAGTAAATTACATAAGAAAAGTAGAAATAAACAAGGATAAAAAGAATGGCATAACTATGATTCTGCCCAAAATTATTCAACATCAGAGTGTAATAGGGTACTTGCCCCTTCTCCCACAGATATGTTAAGTGTAAAATGGAGAGTGAGGAATAATATGTACCAGAGGGTGGCCTGAAAAAAAATGGTGAAAATGTTTTCTGTCTCTTTATTTCTTATTTTTATTTTACACAAATCAACTAACTTAATCATCACAATAACCCCAAAATAACTCTGGGAGGCCATTCGTTATTATTATTTTATTAAGTCATATATACATAGATAATGAATACATTTATGCCTTTGCGGGATTCAATGTGTTGATTATTTGTACAAATTAAATTGCAACAAAATATTCTGCCTCTTTGAAACTTCCCCAACTGTTTTTGGAAACTGAGACCTGCATTCCTGCCTCAGACTGTAATCAGGAAGGGCTGGGAAATTTCTTTTTCTCTTTGAACTATAGGAAATGATTCCACTAAAAGCCTGTGAGCTGGAGATGAAGGCCTGGAGCCTGGCTGGCAGAGGCCTGCAGGACTCCCACACGGGCAGAGGTCATGGCTTTGTATTCAGAAGAGGTGGGAAGACTGGAAACATTACCTGTAGTTGAACAGGCCCTCCTCATTGAAAACTCTATTTCTGTTTATGTTCAGGAAATTTGGTGTTTTGAGATGAATAGTCTGTCATTTTTCCTCCTTTGCCAGCAAAGTTATAAATTTCCCTTTCCTTTTACTCAAAGCACTCATTCTTGTTTTTTGGATGTGCCTTTTGATACAAATGTTTTTTATAACTTTACCGTGCTTCCTCTTTGGGAAGCTACAAGTAATATTTTGATGTGGAAATATTCAAATACAGGAACAGATCCCTAAACACTTGGAATTACCTTTCACTGTAGAAGCTACAAACAACAATTCACCTTGTATTTTCTTCTGTATCTGTAATCCAAGCATGAGGTTCCTGGGATATGTCCATGCTTGTAGTTTCTGGTTGGGTTTATGTTCAACCCTGTTATAAAAACTAGTAATGCCATCTAGATAGAAGTATTCAAAGATCTATTGATAGATTTGAATTTGGTTTGAAAGATTACCCTCTGAAAAATAAATTTTTATTTATTTTTATATACATAACAAACCACTTGAGTCTGGGCATATGTGCTGTAGTTTGTCTCTGACTAACAGGCCTTATCTGAACTCAAGCTTTCATTTTCAACGACTCTTGGCTTTTTAGACAAAGCCTGACTCTTTCAGCCAATTGTCAACTACAGAATCTTTAAACCCACCTATAAACTGTAATCCCCCAATTTGAGATCTCCCACCTTTTCAGGCCAAACCAATGTATGTCTTCCATGTGTTGATTTATGACTTTACCTGTAATTCCTTTCTCCCCGAAATTTATAAAACCAAGTTGTAACCCCACCACAGCCAGGCCACTTGTTTAAGGTTTCTTATGTATAGTTCCAGACCATGGTCCTCAAATTTGGCTCAGAATAAACCTCTTTAAATTATTTTACAGAGTATGGCTTCTTTTCCATTGATACCTTTCTGTTAAAACCCTAGAGAATGTTTATATCTCTGTCTCTTTATTTTCAGTTACTCATACACATGCCCTTACACAGACTGTTCCAGCCCCATGGTCTATCTTCTTGAATATTCTATATTTTCTGCCATTTTCACTTATTGCCTTCTTTATCTATAAAATACTCCTCCCAGCTCCACAAGCTGGATTCTTCTCAGCATAAACACAAGCTTCTCAGAGAGACTTTCCCTCATGTCTTAGTTCAGGTTTCTTGGAAGAGGACTTGTTCAATAATCAACCATCTGAGTTTGCCTGGGATTATGTGCTCACTGTCTTAGGCAAGCTCGGACAATGAGTCACCATAGATTTAATAGAGAAGTACTCCAGGGAGCTTTCTGGAAAAGGTAAGAGGGAAGCAAGAAAACAAAGGAGAAGATCCCAAAAGTTCAGTAGAGATGGCTTAAGCCTGATCACACAAAGGAACTCTGGTGTATAAATTAGTCTCTGAATTTTTCAAAATGGAGCAAGGGATTTAAGCTTCCATAATCGCATACCTTCCCATTTATGACTGGCAGGTCTCCTCCTGGAGGAGGTCCTTCTTTATGAGAATACAGGTGAAACATTAAATAGCCCCAAATTAGGTTTCCAAAGAGAATCACAGATATGGTTCATTAGAGGCAAAAAGACCTTAAGCCAGGGAAGGTCTTCCCATTGCAAACACCTTTACCTTTTCAGCCCTACCATATTCATTGCTTTCCTTTCCTTCCTTATTAATACTTAGCATCATCATATGTGTGTATACAGATGCATAGGTCTATCTATATGCATGTTCACATCCAAATCCATACCAATACCATTTATATAACTATGTGTGTATATATATATATATATATTTTTTTTTTTTGTAGAGACAGAGTCTCACTGTACCGCCCTCAGGTAGAGTGCCATGGCGTCACATGGCTCACAGCAACCTCTAACTCTTGGGCTTACACGATTCTCTTGCCTCAGCCTCCCAAGCAGCTGGGACTACAGGCACCCGCCACAATGCCCGGCTATTTTTTCTTTTTGTTGCAGTTTGGCTGGGGCTGGGCTTGAGCCCGCCACCCTCAGCATATGGGGCCGGTGCCCTACTCACTGAGCCACAGGCGCCGCCCATATGTGTGTATATTTTAATTACTTTTCTTCACCTAGCACTTACTCCAACAGGGCAGTAACCCTAAGTATCTTGTCCACCATCTAATATGTAATGGCTGCTCAGTAAATACTAGAAAAACCAATACATAGATTCATTTGATAAACCATAATGTTTAAGGAGACTGAAATAACATAACTCTGACTCAACATCTCAACAGCTTCATCTCCTAGAATTTGAAAATACCAGTGTTTTATTTTCAGGTTTCATTTTTAGTTATCTTACTAGAAATTGTATTGATAAAATCACTTTTCTCAATAAGCATTATATTTGTGTTGCAAATAATCAAAACCACAATTAGATTTCACCTAGTGGGAATTGCATTTATCAAGTAAGTCCCAAATCAACTGAGATAAAGGAACACTTACATACTACTGGTGAGATTGCAAACTAGTACAGTCTCTGTGGAAAACAGTATGGAGATATCTCAAGGAAATAAAAGCAGTCCTAACATTTGATCCAGTAATGCCACTACTAGGTATCTGCACAAAGGAAAGGAAGTTATTTTATCAAAAATACACCTGCACTTGAATATTAATTGCAGCTCAATTCACAATCACAAAGATGTGAAATCAACCTAAATGCCCATCAATTCATGAGGGGATTAACAAAATGTACATGTATACCATAGAGTACCACTCAGCCATAAAAAATTAAAAAATGGTGAACTAATACCTTTGTAACAATCTGGATGAAACTGGAGACCATTCTTCAAAGCAAAGTATCACAAGAATAGAAAAGGAAACACCACATATACTCACTATTAAATTGAAACTAATCAACGAACACTCATGTGCACATATGATAGTAAAACTCAAGGGAAGCTAAGCAGGCAGGAGGGTGGAAAAGGGAATAGGTAAATTCACATCCAACAGATACAATGCATGCTATCTTGGTGATGGGCATACCTTTATCTTTGACCCAACCTGTACAAAAGCAATACATGTAATCAAATGTTTATATCCCCATATATTCTGAAATTTAAAAGAAAAATGAAAGAAAAAAACTCTTGCAAAATGCATACATACATACAAACTCATACACTCACTCACATACTCAAGGCACAATATAAAAAGAGTTATTTTTACAGATCACAAACCTTTTGAGAGTGTCTTGGTCAAAATTCATTAAAATGCCCTTAAGGTCTCAAATGAGTAGGTGAACAGAGTAATGTATTGTTTTCTTCTCATTCCATGATAAGTTTTTGTCAGGCACTTAGAGTTCCCTGATGGTTTATTACATTTAAGAAGTTTTTATTTGTAATCTGTGCAATGCATTACCATAATCACTTAAAAATGTTTTTGCTTTGCAAGTTCTAAAGATTGGTAGACATTTATTATCAGTCTATCCACAAGGTAGTTCAAAAATTATTTTGTTATATTTTATTTCATATAATACATATAATGTTTTAATACATAAATACCATTTTCATGATTCCCACATACTATTTGCATTTAAATATTAAATGAGCAAACTTATTAGCAAATTAACACAACCATTACTTAGGAAATACCATTTGGATCCCAATGGTATGTCACCAGAATCTTTTGAAGACGTGTTTACTTAAATGAGGAAATTATAAATATTTAAGTAGCTGTATGTGTAGTAGTTGTGGATGCAGAACTTAGAGACTGGGGCCTATTCTACTCTTAACTATCTGTGTGAGCTTAGTAAATTATGTCTCCTTTCTACACCTCAATTTCCTCAAATGTAAAATGGAGATAATAATAGCATTTACTGTTGGGGTTGTTATGAATTTTAAATGGTTTAATCCATGGAAATTACTGAAGTGGTTTGCACTTACCACTTAGAAAGTGCAGTTTAGAAACCCCAGCTCATATTATATCAAATACAGCAGAAGCTCTGACATGTTTCTGAAACTCCCCTACAGGTTGCTGGGAGTGATAGATGCTCTTGGCTCCCAAGATCCTTTTCAGAGAGTACATTGTTATAAGGAGTTTCTCTCCTAAGAATACCCTCCCTTCCAGAAAGCAGCCCACATTCCAGGATATAGGAAAACAAAGTCATGGCCTTCTTCTGAATTTTGTATCAACTCTGAAGGGTCATCTCAAATCCACAGCTCCATGAGAGATTGACCAAAATCCTGTTGTATATGCATCAGAGATGAATTTCTCCCTCTGCTCTATCTTGTTTCCCTATTCTCTTACAGGTACATTCCTATGAGCACACTTTAGTAAATCTCTTGCTTCTAAGTCTTCATCTCAGAGTGTTTTTACCCCCAGGAACGTGACCACTGGTATTAGGAAGGAACCTACAAAACAGTCTTTAAAATAGTATTGGACTTTTTAAAAGCTCAATTTTCTGTTGTCTGACTGGAAATGAAGACCCTTCACTGGAGTACTCATAGCCATTTGCAAGCTGTGTTAGATACATTGTTAAACTTTCACTACTGATAAACTTGGATGTCATAATGTTGGAAAGTAATAACCTGATGGTGCAATATGTCATAGTTTTGTAGAAAGACAGTTAAAGCCTGAAAATTATAAACTACCAACTTAAAAAAAAAAAAGAAAGAAAGTGCAGTTTAATATTTAGCTGTTGTTATCAATATATCATAATCCTATGGAATTCCTTTTATTCAATTATAATATGAAACAAATGGATTGAAGGAAATCCTGTGTGTGTGTGTGTGTGTGTGCACATATATATATACACACACACATATATATAAAGATATATGTATGTCTTTAAAAAGTGAATTTCCTGTCGTTGATTTAAGTGTATTTACCTTATGATTGTTGTTTACCCTTAGAATGAAGGACATAAGTAAAAAATTTAATATACTATTCTAAGTTTTGAGATTTAATCTCGATTTTACCTGATTAGTTATGTACCCTCCATAAATATAGCCTCCCATGGTTAATTTTCTTGCTCTCCAAAAGACAAAGTAAAAATGATGTCATAAAAGAGTGGCAATAAGATTTAAATGAAATGACTTTGTAACAGTGGAAATTCTTGGTAAACCCTGGTCATAAAATTTGTATTTATTTATAATGATCAATAAAAATATATTTGTATTTTTTTATTTTTGAAGTTTAATTTATATTCCTAATATACTATTATTTCCTTGGGAAATGTATCTTTTTCAGTTAGCATTCACAAAACATTTAAATACTTTGCATTAAATAATCTCATCTCTATAATTATTTTCCAGGCTAATATAATACAGTTAAGATAGCAAAATAAAATTAATTTCTTTTGCCAACATCAATCTACTGCTAGTGATTGCCTGGGAATGCTGTGATGCTAAGGATTCTGAAATCCTACTTGAAGAGACTGTTGTGAGTCAGCATATTTTTCATGGCTGTGGAAGGAGCTGTGTTTGTTGCCCTTAGAGTACCATATATGCTTTGGCTGTTAATAAGGATGAAAAGTAGAAATGCTGGAAGAGATTTGAGTCCAAAGAGTCATAGCAAGAAAAACTTATGTGCAATGCATTATTTTCTGTGGGTACCTCTACAGAGGATTTGAAAAGTGAGTAATCAAGAGAACACCAAGGCATCCAGAAAACAATGTCCTAATCCACTTCTAAATTTCCATCTCTGACTATCTTGCTATGGACAGTTACAACTTTCACTAGACCCAGAAACATAAACAGATAACTTAATATTTGAAAAAAAAAAAAAAAGTACTTATCTGATGCCTCTGGGCTTTTCCATAAAGACATTTTACTGCCAAATTGAATTTTAATTAATTCGTTCTTGGCATGCCTTAACATGAATTCCTTAGAACAGGGTGATAGAAAATTTTAATATCAATCTACAAATAAAATAATATCTCAGAGAAACTCCCTTTTTTATGCTGTAATTCATTTGCTGATGATTTAAGTTCAAAACTTAAATGTGGTATTTAAGAGCCTGGTAAATACTTTCCAACAAATGTGTCTATGAACCAATTATATCTTTATGCCTCATTGATTAGTATGTACAGAGCTGGGCTCGGAGAATGTCTGCAGCTAATTTGTATGTTGTAACTTTAAATTCTTTTCTAAAGAGCTGTGTATAAACAGAATGGTGCCTTTTCAGAGCATGTTTTCCATTTAAATTCCAATATAATTTAAATATGTTCTCATGCTCCCACCACCCTGTAAACCTCTCCTGTTCCCCCATCACGCAATTTTCATTATTCTTAGACCCATGTTGACACTCTCACTCTCCAGGCTTTTATAATCTTTTTGTTCAAAATCAAATTAGAAAACCAGAGAGAATTCTGTGTACTTGAAACACTGACTCATTACAGAACAAGACCAGTAAAGCTAATGGAGTCCAGCAATAGTGGAGGCAACAAAAGCAACCAGTGGAGATGGTGCCGTAGGACCAAAGGTATTTAAATCACAGGTACTTAGACAGGTAGTCCAAAACTAAAAACCCAATTATGGTAAAGTGGTATATAAATGACTTTTGTTGGTAGCGATGGAAGGAGGTGGTTGGATCTTGGGGGATGGAAAAACAGTAATGTCAGAGACATTATTTTATGTTGGACAGTGTATCCACCATTTTATTTATGTTATTAATTAATTATTCCTCATAAAAGCCATCAGAAGTCTCATTAAATTGTTTTAAACCTCTTATTGATAAGAAAACTTAGATTGATAAAGGATATGAAGTCTTATGGAATCAAAGGAAAAGAAGCAGTTTACACACAAGCAAGAAATAAGGTTCTCATGCCAAGAATAATGGGAAATCTTCTTGGGGCACAACAGTCAGGATAATTAATACCCTTTTTACTTAATTTAAGACTTTGGATTATACTTGTGAAAATGTGAGCTCTTGAGAACAATATTTAATAGGAGTGTAAAGTAAAATAAAATCTTAAGTCCTCCACCCCAACTAACTGAATGGACTCCCTCTTGGCTAAGAGGACCCTAGAAATACCTTAAAGCTGAGTAGCTGGCCAGAAGAGAGGTCAGACATATCTATTCACACCTCCCTCCCTTCTTGGCGATATTCTTAACAGGGCTCATTAACAGGGCTAAACATATATAAGACAAAGCTTAAGCCACAGCTACGAGTTATCAATTTACTTAACAGATCAGTTGAGTCTAGCTGTATGTCCAGTCTGTCTCAGATTAACAGACTTTCTTATCTAAAATATTCCAAACCTTTAGATGAAGCTTTATTTCTTTAACCATTTATAAATCAAAGGACCGTTAGACCCACATTGAACCTGTATTTCCATGCTTTGAGATGTCCTACCTTTTCAGGACAAAGCAATATACACATTTCACGCATTGATTTATAACTTTATGTATAATCCCTGTTTCCTTGAAATGTATAAAACTAAACTATAACCCAACCACCACAAGACCACTTGATCAATGCTTCTTGGGTGTGGCTCTCCAGACCATAGTCACACATATTCAGCTTAGAACAAACCTCTTTAAATTATTTCATGATGTTTGGATTATTTTATGTTGACAGGCCTAATTAAAGTCACCTTCACCATTGGCCAGGCTAGACTGGACTACCTTAATTGACAGCCTGAAAGCTGGTACTAAATGAAGAAAAAGAATAAACATAAAAGAGTAATAGATGCCAGTGAAGTAAAAATTATAGTCCAAATGAGGCCTTTAGCCTCTGCTACCAATAATTTATCTAAGATGATATCCATTATAATTTTTGTATGAAGTAATTTCTCAGGTTTTTGCCTACTTTATGTTATCAAAACTAATTATCTTTTCTCCAGTCATAGGTGAGTTTTAATATTCTTCTGCCCCATCATCACATTAGACCAGTGGTTCTCAACCTGTGGGTCACAACCCACAGGAACTGTATTAAAGGGCGATGGCCTTACAGAACCACTGCATTACACTAATATAGCCTGCTGCTCTGCAAGGGATCTAGGCTGCACTAAGTGCTTTTAGCTGTATTGTTGCTAAATTTGTACCCCTAAGGAAGGTCACTTAAATACCTTCAAGCCTCTCTTCCCTCATCCCTAAAATAAGACTAATAATAGCTCTTTTACTCAATAATTGTGATGGTGGGCACAGCAGACAAGTATGTAAAGCACTTAGCCTAGCACATAATGTGCCACCAGTATCTGTAAAACTTTTGGGATGGCAAAATAGTTGCCCTCACAGTATAAAACAAGACATTCAATCTCAGGGAAACCCCAGCTCAGTAAATTGATCTAAATTAAGCAATAATTTGGGCTGAAAATCAATTATTTGAAGCAAAATCTCAGAATATTTCATTTTGTTAATGCCTGCGTCTATCACATGCAAATCTTGTGAATTAGGATAAGACAATTAGCATTCATACATATCATTTCAGCCAAGGCACAGTCAAAACGTCAAAGCCTGTGTTTAATTGTATACAGGCTGTTAAGTAAAGCAGTGCCAAATATCATTAATAGCCATCAAGGAAGAAAAAGGTTATTACAAAGTAACATCCCCAGGGAAACTTGCTGTAAAATAGACTGTCAAGAAACCCTGTAAATAATCTATATTAACGACATCTTTACCTAAGTCAGAGACAAGCCCAACCTTATTGTAAATTATATCAAAAAAGCTCATCTCCAAGAAAGAAGGGCTATAATCTCTTCCCATGTACTAATATATTATTAGATATTAATTTGTCAAGTAGGATGAAACAATAATTTAAATGATGAGAAAAATAGTCACCGTGTCTAATTAAAAAGGTGAAGAAATACTCCCTAGAAACAGTCTTGTTCTTCCTTTGTTTCCCATTTTCATTCCCAAATCCCTCAGGATCCAGCTATGTGTCAGTTAGAAATAGAAATAGGTAACATTATACAAATTCTTCCTGGAAGGAAGGCTTATTCTCAGAAACATTTCAGATCATCGTTTGGGAAACATGGAATTTTGTTTTTATCAAATATCTGTCTAAATCTAACACTAAAATTGGTACCTTTTCAGAAAGGCTTCTTATTGTTCTATTTGGGTTGAAAAGATCAGTTTTCATGTGAATAATAATGTTGAAAAGAGCAAACTCTGGTAAAAGGGAGACCCAGAAGTTCACTGTTAAAGTGCTTCCAATAATGAGAGAAATAAGGATTCACTTTCAGACTTTTATTCTTTCTCCTCTCTTCCACCATGAGATCTCCAAAGCGCCTAAAATTGTTAGATGTCTTGAACATTGTGCATGTAAATGGTTGTGGAAGATTGGGAAGGGAGAAACTCCACTTTTTCTCTGCTGAGTAATTATGCCAGTGGGGAAGGTTAGAAATGCAAACAAGCCTCTCTCCTGCTTATATGTGGCTGTTTCTATGTGAAGTGTTTTTACCTATAACCCTTGAAATAGGGCCTGACATTTCCAAAAACAAGAACATTACTCTCAATTTATTTTAGGTGTGGTAAAATACGTACGTGTATTTTTGTTTGTTTGAAAACCATCACTTCAGCTGCAGTTGCTTTCTAATATCAGCCATATGGAAAAAGGTCCTATCAACAAATACTGTGCTTATTGCTATCTGTGTTTAACAATAATGGCAATGATAACAACGAGAACAACAAAAAGCACAGAACCTGAAACCCCTTGATTGAACAGAATTCCTTTCATACATTTCATGTGAACAATAATATATTTGCTTGTTTAAAGAATGAAAGGAATTGTTACTACTTTGAGTAGAGTAGAAACCACTACTATTTTCCATATGTGCACTTAACAGATACAATGAGTAATTACAAGTGTTTTTAGGAAAAAGAAACTACTAAACTCAATCTAAAAATGAACATTTTTTCTTTCTTGATACTGTCAAAACTTATTCTTTAGGCTTATTTTGGTATTTTAATTTAATTCAATATGATCTAACTCATTTATCAATTAATAACAATTTCCTCTCTAAATTTTCCATGTTATTAAGTTTGCTTTGTATTCCACATGGTACCTGACATGATACCTCTTAGAAATGATTGTAGTATCTTTCCAGAATCCCTGACAATAAAGTAAAAAATAATATTATGGCACCATCTAGTGAGCTAATATTTCCTGTTTTCTTTTTTTGTTATTCAGCTCACAAGCACATATTTATACTAATTACATAAAGTTGTGTGTACCTGTAGGAAATGTGCAGCTAGAAACAGATTCTTTATTTTACTAGTCAGGGATAAAGCATACTGGTCTTGACAACCTGAAATTTTAAAAATAATTTCCCACTTTGGAGAATACAAAGTGTTTTTTATAAGCAGATAGATGATTTTGGATGTAACTTTGGATCTTCTAGATCCAAAAGAAATTATTGTAGGAATTAAACAGGTAATGAAATTGTTATATATTCATATACAAAATTGAATGAGCAAATCCATCTCTAGAAGCTGTTTTCATCAACACATGAACCTACTTTATATAATAAAACAGATAAAACTGATTTTATTTTTCTTATAGAGTAATCATGATTACTAATGTGACATCATAAAACTTAAAAATACTGGTAAAGAAAAAAATACCTCTAATTGTGCCAAAGGAAACTTTTAATTTATAACACAACCATATATTCTCATTGTCAACAGATACGTATTATTTGATACTACCATGTGCAAAGAAAATGGTTTTATAGCTTATTTCTTAAGTTTATAAATGTCTCATAATTTATTTTATCAACCCCTTATTATTCTAAAATTAAGTTGAATCTTAAACAGAGAGATAATGTATTCTTTTTGTCTATGTGAAAATTTGAGTCATCAAAGTATTAACTTACCTTCTTTAAAATTGTTTTTCCAGGGGGATGTAGAATTCACAAAATGGAGCTTACTTAAAGCATACTTAAAACAAGAGCCTTCAGGCTATGAAAGAGAGTCTGAACAGATTACACTATAAGTAAACTAAATATGCAGGGTTGCCTCTGCAGCATGAAACACATCCTAGAAAAAAAATCTCATTGAGGATACTGAGTTTTGTACTTCTCCCAACCCTGAAATCCAAATTTGACTGTAATAGTGAACTGACATCTATCAGAAACAATTAATCATCTAAAATAAAACTTTAAAATAAAAGTAAAATTATAGATTTTTAACCCAGAACTTTATAAAAATAGTTTTAAAAAAAGTAAGTTTGGAATTATTGACTTCAGACTTCATTTAAAAAACCCTGCATATTTTACTCTATTATTTATTAATACAAAAGAGTATAAAGGCTCTTCAGTGGCTTCTGATATTCACTTACAGTCTCTTTTCCCTATGGAACTGCTAATACCCTTCATCACTGAGGAAAAGGGAATTGTTAAAAGAATTGATTCATCTTTTTATTGGTGCAGATTATGCTGCTCACCACCTATACTGGGCTGGGCTTGCTTCAAGATCTTTCTTCTAAATTACAGAATGGAGTTACTCAAATACAATCTTAAAATAATCTGTATCAATTGACTTCCATGGAAGACCTTATAAGCCGCTTCTTTACAAATTCCTGGTTACTGAGTTTACATGTTAGTTCTGCAAGTGCTACTGTGACTCTATTTGTCTAGAGTATATTATGAGGATCTGAGTTCTTGAATGGGATATTATTTTCTATAATATAATCATAAAGCATTGGTAGTGAAGAGGTAACTGCTTCAAACCCTATTTAAGAAAAATAGTAGGGAGTGGAACAAGATGGAGGACCAGAGGGATTATTCCCTTGTGAACTTTAGAACAACTGGGAAAAATAGAGAAACCAGCTATACCTGGCATGGGGACCTTACCCAGAGTCACAGCTCAGGTAGCACAATGAGGAGGTGGTGAGCTGGATATAGCATATGATCCAGAGAGATGGAAATCTGATGAATTAGGCAAGTGATTGTGACTGGCCGGGATCAGCTGGCTCCCCACAGAGGTTCAGGATGGGAGGAAGCCTTTCCAGAATTTTCAGTTGTTAGTAGAAGCTATGTGTTGAGTGGAAAGCTTAAAAGAGTGGACAGACTCAAACAGTATACAGCAACCATATTTGAAGACAAATTGGAGTGAATTTGCCATAGGTTTGGTAGCTGGCGAGGCAGCCATACTGAGAAGGTCTCGGAGGCCAGGGGTTTACCATTGTGGGAAGGTTGTGAGAAGATCTTAGCAGGGGCCTAAAGCACAGCTGTCTTAATTCTGCCTACTGGGATCACGACTCCAAACTTGGTATAGGCTGAAGGACTCCCATACCCAGGGAACTGGAATCAGGGAGCACTGTGACTTATGCCCCTACGGATTCTTGTGAGCTTTAAGATCCCAAACTGGCAGGCTCTGAATGCTGAGGAAACAATCACGTGATCACCAAAGGCAACTAAGTTTGGAATAAGGACCATAGGGGTTACTAGCTGTGCTGTCTCTTAAAAAACCACAGTGCCACCTGGTGTCAGGGTGACATATTGCAACAAACTGTGTCAAGAGCAAAGACTTTAGTTTGAAAAAGGAGGTGGTGAGAAGTAAAAAGGAGGACAAGGAGGTGAATTAGAAGAAAGAACACATAAGGAGAAACCAATAGAAAAATTCAGGCAACACAAAAAACCAAAACAGCGTAACTTCCCCAAGGGACCAAGAAGCAGCTACAGCAGAAGACTCCACCTGTAAGGAATGAATGGACTTGGCAGAAAGGAATTTAAAATGTGGATGATAGAGACAACAAAAGGAGTGGATGAGAAAATAGAAAGACAGAATCAAAAGTTGGAAGAGAGTATGTAGAATATAGAAAAGATACAGTGGCACTTATGGAAATGAAGAAGACAATCAGGGAATGTAAAGATGCATTAGAAAGTATCAAAAGTAGGAAAGACTTTTGGAGAAGTCTCATAGAGAAGAAAGGGCCTCAGAGCTAGAGGATAAAGTTTTCAAGTTAACCCAGGTAGTTAAAAAGGCAGAAAAAGAAGAGAGAGAAAGCAGAACAGGTGCTTAGGGAACTATAAGACTTCATGAAGCATTCAAACATATGAATAATAGGGATTCCTGAAGGGGAGGATAATTGTCCCCCAAAATGGAAGTTCTACTAGAGACTATCATAAATGAAAACTTCCCAAGTTTTACGAAAGATCCTAACACACTGCTTTCAGATGGATATTGAACCCTGGGTCATCTCAACTCAGACAGAGCCTCTCCAAGACACAGTGTATTGAACCAGTCCAAAGTCGAGATGAAAGAAAAAATTCTGCAAGCAGTCAGGAATAAGCACCAACTGACCTATAGAAGCCAAGCCATTAGGATGACAGCAGAATTTTTAACTGAAACCTTCCAAGCCAGAAGAACATGGTCAACCACTGTTAACATTCTTGTTGTGAAGATTTTTTTTTGTTGTTGTTGTTGTTGCAGTTTGGCTGGGGCCAGGTTTGAACCTGCTACCTTTGGTATATAGGGCCAGCACCCTACCCACTGAGCAACAGGTGCCACCCCACCTTTAATATTCTTAAACAAAATAATTTTCAACCCAGAATTCTGTATCCTGCTAAACTACACTTCAAAATTGATGAAGAAATCAAATCTTTTGCAGATATACAAGCACTGCGGAAATTCTCCACAATGACACCAGCTCTACAGGAAATACTTAGATCTATTCTCTATACTGACCACCACCACAATGGACCAGCAGCAAAGTAAACACCCAGAAACTAAAGGTCAAAACTTACTTTCCACATGGTGCAATGAATAAAACAACACAATGGACTTTCATATCATAAGATGAATAAAATTCTACCACACTTATCAATATTCCCAATAAATGTCAATGGCCTGAATTCACCACTGAAGTGGCACAGGCTGGCTGATTGGAAAAAAAAAACAACAAAAACCCACAAACCATCAATATGCTGTCTCCAGGAGACACACCCATCCTTGAAGGACAAATGGACAAATTAAGACTCAGAGTTAAGAGATGGAAAACTGTATTTCAAGCAAATGGAAATCAGATAAAAGGAGGGGTTGTAATATTATTTTCAGATAACAAGTGAATTGAAGAAACTAAAGTTAAGAAAGACAAAAATGGACACTTCATACTGGTCAAAGGAACAATATAACAAGAGACCTTTCAATTTTAAATATTTATGCACCCAACTTATATGCTCCCAGATTTATGAAACAGACCTTGATGGGTCTGTGCAATATGATATCCCGTAACACCATAATTTCCAGGGACTTTAACAGGCCTTTGACAAAACTGGAAAGATCCTATAAACAGAAACTAAACAAAGATACAAAGGACTTAAATATGACCCTAGAGCAAATGGGATTAATAGACATATACATGACACGCCATATACATGACATATACATGACACACCAAAGCTAAGGAATATACATTTTTATCATCATCCCATGGTAGGTACTCCAAAATTGACCACATCCTAGGATACAAATAAAACCTCAGCCATGAATGGATTAATAAATTGTGGTATATGTACACCATGGAATATTATGCAGCCTTAAAAAATGATGGATGATGGAGACTTTAACTCTTTCATGTTTACATGGATGGAGCTGGAAAATATTCTTCTTAGTAAAGTATCTCAAGAATGGAGGAAAAAGTATCCAATGTACTCAACCCTACTATGAAACTAATTTATGGCTTTCATATAAAAGCTATATGAAAGTTATAACCTAAGAATATGGGGAAGAGCAATGGGGGGGCAGGATGGGCAGAGGGAGGGTGATTGGTGAGATTACACCTACAGTGCATCTTACAAGGGTACATGTGAAAGTTAGTAAATGTAGAATATAAATGTCTTAACACAATAACTAAGAAAATGCCAGGAAGGCTACGTTAACCAGTGTGATGAAAATATGTCAAATGGTCTATAAAACCAGTGTATGGTGCCCCGTGATCGCATTAATGTACACAGCTATGATTTAATAATAATAAAAAATAAAGAATTAAAAAAATTCAAACCTCAGCAAAATTAAAATAATAGAATTTATACCGTGTATCTTCTTCTCAGGTGGAACTCAACTCCAACAAAAGTGTTCATCCCCACACAAAGACTTGGAAATTAAAGAACCTCATGCTAAATGACAGTTGGGTTCAGGGAGAGATAAAAGAGGAAATCATTAAATTCCTCAAACATAACAACAACGAAGACACCGGTTACCAAAACCTATGGATATAACAAAAGAAGTCTTAAGAGGGAAATTTATCACATTAGATGCCTACATTTCAAAAATAGAAAGACAGTGCATCAACAAACTCATGAACCATCTTATGGAAATGGAAAAAGAAAAACAATCTAATCCTAAACCCATCAGAAGAAAAGAAATAACTAAAATTAAATCAGAGATTAATGAAATGGAAAACAAAAGAATTATTCAGAAAATTAATAAAACAGAAAGCTGGTTCTTTGAAAAAGCTAAATAAAATCGATAAACTTTTGGCCAGATGAACTAGAAACAGAGAAATAAAATCTCTAATAACTTCAATCAGAAATGATAAAGGAGAAATAACAACAGATGCCACAGACATAGAAGAGATCATCTTTGAGTACTACAAGAAACTCAATACCCATAAATTTGACAATGTGGAGGAAATGGATCAATACCTGCAATCACACCCTCTTCCTAGACTTAATCATGTTAGGTTCATATCTGCACAGGAATTTTGATATTTTCTTCAGTGTTTTTTTATGATTGTTGGTTGCATCAATTTTAAAGTGTGTTCAGTTTAGAATCTTTCAAGGCAGCTCTGTTACTTCCTCATCTTACCAGATACTAAACTCCCTAAAACAGGGTCAATGTATCATCAGCATAATAGAGAAACATCATTGCCCAAAAAAGGGCTGAGGCCTTTGAATTTGATGACAAATTTTCGATGTTCTAAGTAGTTGTCATGGTGATCACAGAAAGGGTATTTGCGTCAGAAGAAGATAATTTGAATACAAAATCACAGCCAGCAATTGGGAAAGAAATATCTAATTGTAAGTATCAGAAGTAAGTAGGCAACAAGGAATTTTCCACAGGAACAGAATGCAAATGCAGGGCTGGTGTTTTAAACTTTATCAAGTTCACTGCTTTCCTTGCAAAAAGTGAGGAAAAGGAAGCAAAAGGAAAAGCTGTTTCTGCTCATATCACACAGTTAGAACAAAATGTATCCAAGAAAGTGAAGGAGACAATATAACACAGCAATTCATTCATTGAACAAACTTAAGAATCTAAAGACAGTCTGGATTTTAAGCCCAGGCTTGATAGCCATTAGCTGTAAAAAACTTTGGAAATACATTTCATCTTTATGAATCTAAATCAGTACACTAATAATACCAAAAGCTTAGAGAATTATGGAAAGTATTAAATGATACAATATACAGAAAATAGTTGGCATAAATGCTACAGACCATTGGGTTATTAAATAGAAAATGACTACTTTGCAATCAAAAGTTTAGTTTATTATATCTCAAACAAAAAGCAGTACAATTAATCAAAGTATATGTGCCTAAACTATTGACACAGTTTTGCCGTCTAACAGTAGCTTGTGTATGAGAACATCAAAGAAGCCTGAACATCAAATGCCAATAAAATCATAAGAGGCATTTTCCATAGCTGATTGAGAATTTAACATTTTTCCTTGCAAGAAATGGTCCAAACCCTGGAAGAAGTGGTAGCCATCCAGCAAGGTTTGGATGATAAAAAGTTTCCAAGTCCAGCTTCTATAGTCTGAGCCTGTCTTTATTGCCCAATCTGGAAGCTTAATCACAAGCATCTTCTTCTTGTTGTCCATTTGATTGTAGTAGATATCTGATATAATTGACCAGGTCTCATGAAGCTGTAGTGGATTAAAGCAATAGAACACCAAGCAGACACCATTAGCTTTTTTCAATAAATATTCAGTTTTGGAGTGTTTCAGCATTTCATCTTTATACACACTTAACAATATGGTGTAGAAATTATTTGCCTTTATGTCATGACAGCAAATAAAGGCAAGTTTTGAGATGATTTCTCTTCTGATTCATGTGGAACCCATCTATCCAGCTTTTTTACTTTGCTGATTTTTTTCAAATGGTCCAATATTGTTGGAATAGTAAAATCAAATCTTGCTGCTAATTCATGTATAGGTTGAGATGGATTCAGTTCCACTATAGTTTTTTATCATTATCACCTTGGTCTCAGGTCACCCATGTGGCTCATTTTCAAGAGTAAAAAACACCAGAATAAAAATTCTCAAACCACTGAGGCTCCATGCATTAATTTGCCACATTTCCCCAAACACTTCATTGATATTTTGAGCTATCTGAACTACGTTGATTTCATGATGGAACTCACATTAAAAAATAACACATATTTTTGACTTATCCATGGTTTTACAAAAATTGCTCTAAGAAACAAAATGAAAGGTAATCACAAGTCAAAAAATGCATTTGAAAGAATGAGGATAAACCTTCAATTTAAAAGAAAAAAGTGTCAGAGTGAGATGTCAGAGATATCAACTATCAAACTTAGTACTTAAGGAAATTAGACATTTTTTACTTAATAACCTAAATAATAATTCTACAATGAAATTTAACCAGTGTTGGAACCTACTTTGTAGGCACCCACCACAAGTCCATTCTTATTGCCCCATAATAATCTTAGTAAACAATATTAAATGAGCATATTTTTTTCTTGAGATACTTGATTTATTTATATACATATATATATTTTATTCACAGCTTTATACATTAATGTATTCGTGGGGTACAATGTGCTGGTTTTATATACAATTTGAAATGGAGGTTTTAGGACAGTATGATGAACAGTTTGGTGAGATTGCATAACACAGCCTGAATTGGTCATAGAACTATATGATTATATGTGGTGATAACTATATAGAACTATAGAACTAATACACAATTATTAGAACTATGGCCCAATGTGCAACTGAGGCTACTCTTCTTTCTGTTTTGTTGTCATTGTCATTGTTGTTGCTCTTTTCTAGGATTAAGTAAAGAACAGAAGCAATGCCTACTTTAGAAATATTGCCAAAGCACAAGGTTATCATCCTAAGGGCATGTAAAAGACTGTGGATTTTAAAAGCCAGCAGTGAAGAGCACTGAGCTAGTGGGAAGCTATGTTTTTGCTTCAAAAGAAAATAAACACAAAACAAATAAAACAAAATCAGAGAGAGTAGAAATAGGAAGGAAGGTGTCAGCAAAGGGGTTAAGGTCCTTTCTCCGTATTATCAGTATTTCTTCAAGTGTCTACAGCCCTGTCCTTACTGGAATAATTCAAGGAAAGTAATTCAGTCTCACAACAGTGTATAGCTCTGTTTCAAGCTCTGTTTCAAGTTTCTCAGAGCCAGAAGAAAATGGATCCCAAGGTTACCAGCAAGGTAAGAGCCATGCCTAAAAAGAAGATTTAGTAGAATTTTACTGGGGCAAAAATTGAAGAGGATTCCTGGCTACCACTGTTCCAGAAA
This sequence comes from Nycticebus coucang, assembly GCF_027406575.1. Taxonomy (NCBI): domain Eukaryota; kingdom Metazoa; phylum Chordata; class Mammalia; order Primates; family Lorisidae; genus Nycticebus; species Nycticebus coucang. The sequence continues at coordinate 161,411,587 of NC_069781.1, forward strand.
ACTCACAAAAAATGGAGGATTTCAGGTTATCTTTGCTCTGTAACACTCATAAGAAATAGAGAGAGAACTGTCTATTAAGTAAACCTCATATATGTTAACATGATTGTTAATTTTAGCCATTTCAACAAATTTCAATAGTAGGTAGACTCAGTATTTTCAGCTATGATTATATCTAAACAGGATGCCATGTATATGTATGTGTACATATATATGCATGTATATATATATATATACACACACACACAGTTGTACATACAGGTATAGATGTATAAATACACAGACAGACAGACACACACACACACGGTACCCATTACTACTGGTAAAGTCTACCTAGACATGATACACATATCCATTTTACATGTAATTCACACACTTTTGGGGAATGAGTGATTTTACTTCCAAGATCTTTAAAAATGCGTCCACATTAGAAGGTTTTTCATAACAAATACCACATACTGAGTGGTTTAAACAATATATATTTATATTATCCCATTTCCAGAGCCTAAAAGTCTAAGATCGTGTGTAAGCAGGGTTGGTTTCCTCTGATCCCTCTTTCCTTGGCTTGCAGATGGCCTGCTCTCTTGATGCCTCTTCACATGAAATTTTTGCTGTTCCCTGTGCATTCCCAATGTCTTTTTTTATGTCCCAAAGTCCTTCCTCTTCTTAAAGGGAAGCTAGTAAGACTGGATTATGGCTAACCCTAAGTACCTCACCATAACTTAAGTACCTCCTTAAAGACTCAATCTCTAAATACGACCATATTCTGAAGTACTGAGGGTTAGGGCCTCAATACATGGATTTTGGGAGACATGATTCAGCATATAACATTATAGACTCTTAAAATTCATGCTCTTCTTACATCCCAACAGTCACAAAGTCTTAAGTCATTTCAATGTCATCTCTGACTCCTAAATCTCATCTCAGCATCATCTAAATCAAGTATGGGTGAAATTTGAGGTATGATACATCCTGAGGCAAAATTCCTATTCAGCTGTTAACCAGTAAAACCAAAAATGTTATCTGCTTCCAAAATAAAATGATGAATCAGGCATAAGACAGGTATTTCCATTAAAAAGGGAAAAATCGGAAAGAAGGAAAAGGTCATACATACCAAGCAAGTCCAAACCGTGGCAGGGAAAATTCCATTTGATTTTAAGTTTCAAAAATAATCCTCCTTGGCTTGCTGCTTCTTCCTCTGGCTACAATGGGGTGGGGAACCCCCCTTCTAGGCTTTCTGGGGTGACAATATCACTCTCCCTAGTCCTGGACAGCTCTTAGTGAAAGTCCTGAACATTTGCTCCTGAATGGGGGCAGTATGGTCCACCAAAACCAAAGAGGTGGTCCCATACTCTGAAACCAAGGGGCACGTGGCCATACCCTCTCACACTATCCTCTATTCACAGGCAGAACGGTAGTCCTGCCCATTTGGGGATTGTCTTTGGAGACTAATCTTCCCTTTTCTTGAAAGACAGTTCATGCTCAAATCTCCACAGTTCTACCGTCCCATCTTGTAGAAGCCAAGAGTCTAACAGTCTTTGTGTTTTTATCTCTATTCCCTTTAGTCCAAGCTTGCAGTGTTTCTGCAAGTGTAAAACCATCTCTAATAAGGCTTTCCCTGAGATAACTGATTGGACACATTAATTATACCCATTAACTCCTTATGAAGAGATTGTTCAGCCAAATACTTTGTGCCCTCTCCACAACAAACTTTCTCAGTTTTTGCAACATGGAGAAGCTGAGCATCTTCCATATCTTTGAGTCCTGGTTTCTTTCTGTTTAACTAATTCTTTTTCAATTTATCTCTCTCCTCTTACATTTTACTATAAGTAGCAAGAAAAATCCAGACCACTCCTTCAACATCTTGCTTAGAAATCTTACCAATTAAATATCCAGGTTGGGCCCCTAAAATTACAACTTTCTACAAACATTAGAACATAATTTGGTCTACTTCTCTGCCATATTATAATGAGGATCACTTTCCTCCTCTTTGCAATAATATGATCTTTGTTTCTGTGTGATTCCTCACCAGAATAGCCATTAACACCCATATTTCAAACACTAGGCTCTTCCAAACAGTCTAGGCATTTTCTAAAATGTACCTCAACATTTCTTCAGGCATTATCCATTGCCCAGTTCTAAAGCCACTTCCACATTTTTAGGTATATGTTACAGCAGCACTACATTTTATGGTACCCAAATATGTATTACGGTTCTCCAGAGAAAACAAACTCAACAGTACTAATATACATACATGAAGAAATTTGCTCACGTGATTATACAGGTATATCCAAAGACTGCAGAGTAGACCAGAAAGCTGGAGACCCAGAGATGAGTTGCAACTCAAGCCTGGAGGCAATCTGACAGCAGAATTCCTTTTCATTCAGGGGAGGTTAATCTGTTCTTTTCAAGCCTTTGGGTCAAGCCTAGTGGCTCAAGCCTATAATCCAAGAACTCTGGAAGGCCAAGGCAGGAAGATTGCTTGAACTCAGGAATTCCAGGCAAGCTTGAGCAAGAAAGAGACCCCCTCTCTACTAAAAATAGAAAAACGAATTATCCAAGTGTGGTGATGGGTGCCTGTACTCCTCCAGCTACTGAAGGAGGCTGAGGCAGGAGGATTACTTGAGCCCACAAGTTTTAGGTTGCAGTGAGCTATGATTATACCACTGCACTCTACTCTAGGCAACAGAAAGAGACCCTGTCTCAAAAGAAAGAATTAGAAAGCTTTTGACTGATTGGAGAAGGGGCTCCTTCATATTATAAGGGGTAAATTGCTTTGCCAGAGGCTACAGATTTAAATGTTAATCTCATTCAAAAATATCTAAAATAATGTTTAAACAAATATTTGGACACTATGGTCCATCCATGGTGACACAGAAAATTAACCATCTCACACTACTAATGTATTTTCACCCCACTGAGGAAAATTCTTACTAAATAGATATAAAACTATGCATGTGATCTTTATAAATTGAAGTCAGAAGATTTCAGTTTCAGAAACTAGACCAAGTATACTTCATAGTAGTAGTTTATTTTGATTTATTGGTAGCTATATATGTGTGTGATTATGTATAGACACTGAATATCCACAATTGAGTGACTTCTATTGTGATAAAAAGTATAACCCATCAATTGAATATAATATACAATTCATTAAAACATAAGTATAACATTCAAGGGAAAAACCAATTTTGAGATCAAACTAGGTAAACATGTAGGCCAAAGTTACATTATCTAATTAGGAATCATAGGAAAATATTCTGTGAGAAGGATTCATGTATCAATTGAACCCTTTCTTGTGGTACAGCTTATTCAACTCTGCTGAATGAAATCTTGACTAAAGCTATTTTCTTGATAACACATATGATAGATTATATGGTAACATACATGATGTCGTAGATTCAGATTTTTCAAAGAGAAACTGCTCACACATCTACCCATCTGAATACATATAAATGTGTTGTGTCTCCTATACCTCTGCTCCAAAAGACTAGGCACCAAAAGCCATTTTTAAACATCATGTTTTTAAAAGGAGCACATTTTTCCTGATTCATAAATTTGTTTTCTATTTTTTTCCAAAATATAAGGGTCAATTTCTCACTATTACACATAAGCAGGATCCATTTCCAATTTATATATATATATATTATTCATTTATTTATTTATTTTTGCTCTTCTTTGACTCCTGACTGAGCTGGAGGCAGCACTGATGGGGACACTGATATGTTATGTGCCCCAAACATATCCTTCTTCTGTTTCATCCCACAGCCACCTTCAAATTTCAGGGCAACATCAAAACTGGTATATACTTAATTGCAACTTCTTCGTAAGTAAAATTTGCACCAACTTCTCCAGATAGCTTGCTTCTCATTGAATATTTCATGCTTTTTCTTGCCTCAATAACATCAGATGACGCTTGTTTTATTTATAATATTTTTCTTATTATGTCTCCTGGTTAACTTTTTCCTGTTCTTTAATATTCAATTCATGTGTTATTTTCCCTGTCAATATATCCCCAATGTATTCCTTCTCTCTTTTATAATTCTATAACCTTTCATCTCAGATCTTATTTGAAGTACATTTTAATGAAAATACTTTCTATATATTGAATTAATAAGGATTTAATTTTTCTTTTCCTTTTCTTTTCATTTTTATTTTTCTATTTTTGAGACAGACCCTCAAAAAGCTGTCATCCTGGTTAGAGTGCTTGGCGTCACAGCTCACAGCAACCTCCAACTCCTAGGCTCAAGCAATTCTCCTGCCTCTGCCTCCCAAGTGGCTGGGACTACAGGCACCTGCTACAACGCCTGGCTATTTTTTGTTGCAGCCATCATTGTTTGGCAGACCCGGGCTAGATTTGAACCCACCAGCTCAGATGTATGTGGCTGGCATTTTAGCAGCTTGAGCCACAGGCGCCAAGCCAGGATTTAATTTTTCTTATAAGTGTCCCAACTCTGGTCAGCACTGATGGGTGTTGCTTACTGACATATGTATCGCTCACCTTCTTTACTAATAGGACCCAAATTTTGTTCACAGTGTTACATTGATGACTGTGAACATATATTTTGCCTTAATCTTTCCCTGTTTCTTCCTGTCTCTACCTTTTCCATTATTTTGAGTTAGTAAATTAGTCAGGATCATGTTTGACTACAAAAGTCAGAAAAAGAGAAGATTCAATTTTAGCAACAAGAGCTCTGGGGACAGACAGCCCAAGAATGGTGCTGTAGGGGCCAGTGGTCATCAGTGCCACACCCTGCTCTTTCTGCTCTATTATAGAATATGATTAAAGTACTTAAGTGGGAGGAAGATGGGTATTAACATGAGCCAACTTTTGATCATGAGGTTGAGAGGTCCATGCTAAGAATGATGGATCAGAAAGAGCCTCAGCCTCCAGAGGGCTAGGATTATAGGCATGAGCCACTGTGCTTGGCCTACTATTTTTCATAATGCATGGTTAGATCCTTTTTTGACAGCCTTCACATATATAGAAAGAAAGAAAGATGTATCATTCTGAATTCCCGTACATCGTATCTTTTGTAGATGAACTTTCATCTTGGATATTGCAAAATGGCTTCCAGAAGTTCCAGTTCATATCTTTCTGGCTAAAATCTCTGCAGAAAGTTAACTACATTTTCTTGCTCATTTTAGCACAAATATCTGGACTTTTTAGATTTACATATCCATTGCCCAAACAAGAACTCTTATTATGGAATGTAACACATGGATGGTTACAGATATAAAATCTTTTTTTTCCCTCAATCAGTCTGTGATTACCACATCAGGAATACTGAATGCTAAAAGACACAGTCAGTTGTGTCTCTTACATATAGTGATTTAAATTTACACCGATGGTGCTTATTGCCAGGTTACATGTGGGATCTATGAAGTATAGTGTATAAATGTCTTAACACAAGTAAACGAGATGAGGTATATATTAACCAGTGCGTTATAAGTGTTCCTAATTCTGTATGAAATCAGTACACTGTACCCCATAAATGCATTAATGTATACATGATCTACGTGTTTATGATTTAATAAAAAAAAAAGAAAAAAAGAAATTTCTTAAAAATTTAAGTCATCTCCTATTTTACAAATTCTGTACCTACACTGAGTGGTTAGCAAAGGAGAATTGTCTTATAATATTAGTGTATATTTTGAGAAAAATTAGAGGGAATAAAGGAGAAAATGAGAGAAAGAGAAGGAGAGAGAGAAAGAAGAACCAAAACGAAAGGCAAGAGGTTGCATAATAATACTCTTTCAGACTTTCAGTCCAGAATCCAACTAATTGTTTCTATATCTATTTTTCACTTTGTTTCTCATTGCTTTAGTTTTCTGTGTTTGATAACAAGATTGAAGGTATGAGAATTTCTGCTCAGTTACTCACACAGAGAATCTGGATAACACAATTATGATAACATAAGAACAGATTTAAGAGTTTACTGACACATCAAATTTGATTATCTCTTTTATTCACTTGATTCACCTGTTTTATTTTCTTTTCTCATAACTGAACCAGGAAGAAACAATCATCTCTAGAGAGTGGTTATTACATTTTTGCCTAATATTTTTAGACTCAAGTAATTTACAATTCTGATAAGGTTGGGGGCTTTTGAGATGTTGAAATGATTGCCAGAAATGAACTCATTTAAGGAGTCCCTATCCTCATTTCACAAGCCATTAATTCAATAAACTAATGTCAGATATTGAATATTTACCTAACCATCTAGAGCCCATTATTATAATCGTTCCTAACCATGTGACCTTCAGTGTTTACAAAGAGAATGGTGAGCAAGATCTTGCTTCCACTCAGTGTGCAGCTCTCCCAGTTTGCTGCTAAAAGGATAATTTTTATGGGTTTATCTGGGTAGAAGTGGGAGTAGATGCAAATTATATTTCTTTCAATATTTACCAAAAAATCCAGAGAGAAAAAATGAATATGAGTTCTTATTTACAGCTGTGCCATGCCAGATGCATCAAAGCTGTTCAATATCCTCAAACTCAGTGACCGAGGCCATAAATGCCCAAAGGGAAAATATTTACAGTTAGACTAAAAATATAGTATTTATGCATATTAAAGTCTTGAATAAAAGGTTACTTCCAGTAGACTTTTTAAAAATGAATTAGTCCTACATATCTAAATATATATTTGAGGCTGACAAAAAATAATTGCTTCTACTCATAAATGGTGGATGTTTTCCTGAGAACGTCAAGTAATTACTGATGTCAAATATTGTAGGAATGACTGAAACAGTAAGTCACCTATAGGGATGTGATTTTGTCATCCTATATTTTAGAATTAGGCTTACAGTAAAATAATGCTCAGTAAAATCCATAAAAGTTGGGAACAATCAATATTAAAAAACACTAATATTTATACAGTGTTCACTCTGTGACTGGCCTTGCTCAGATGGTTTACATGCAATGACTCACTTAATTTAATCATTATGTAGGTTCTCTTATCTACTTATGTTACAGACTGATCATATAAAACATCAGAATATCAAAACACAAGCACAAGCAGATAACTATGGGCATAACAGTGAACTAGAACTGGGAGTATAAAAGTGTGGTATTTATTGACTCAGGAACACATAATTTTTAAATGTTTACCATGTACCAGACAGGGTAATAACCAGTGGAATAAGAGTCCTATCTTTTCACTGCTCAATCTAATGTGAGTTAGTTTCATGTGTAAGTAATTTCAGTACAGCATCATATGTTGGTGTAGCACACAAAAAACAAAGAATTTTGAAAGCACGTGTATGGGCTCAATTATATCCAGGAAATTTTCTTGGAGTTGGTAACATTGTAGCTGAGTCTAGAAGGATAAAGAGAATTTCATATGTTACAGAAATAGGACTTACTCATTCTATATCAATGTTTTTTACTTCTCAGCACTAGTGGCATTCTGGATTAATACATCTGTGTTGGGGCAGTGGGAGGAGAAAGGTGATTTTGTGTGTTGTAATTGGTTTAGCAGCATCTCTGACCTCTGCCCCACCAGATGCCAAGAGAAGCTCCCTAGTGCTGACCATCAAAAATGTCTCCAGATGTTGCTAAATATCCTCTGAGTCACAATCAACCTCAGATGAGAACTACTTTTGTCCAGAAAAACAACATTTCCAAAATCAGAGAATTCAAAAAAATAGAGGTTCAGCACAGCCATAACTTCAACAGGAAATGGGGAGGGAGGATGCCAGGTAGAGAGCTACAAAGATAAATTAGGGTCACGTGGAGAGAAACTGGCTGGATACACAAAGCAAGTTAGACTTCATCTCAGACACAACTGAGAACCAGAGAAAAGCAACACAATCCAATTAGGTACCTTAGGCTCGAACTTAGACAGTTCTGTGGAGGAGAGCATCAGTTAAAGAAACAATACTCATACCTAGCCTTTAAAATTAATTCTCTGAACTATCATTAGGAATTCAAAACTTTTTTCTTTTCATACTTTGCCTCACTTAATTTCGTAAGTTAGAAGGAACAGTTTGCTCCTATTAGTTCAGTCTAGATTGGTCTTTATAGATAAAATAGATTAAAAATATCAATATCAAGGTGGCACCTGAGGCTCAAGGAATAGGGCACCAGCTTCATATACCGGAGGTGGAGAGTTCAAACCTGGCCCTGGCCAAAAGCTGCAACAGCAACAACAACAAAAATATATCAATATCAAATACTTAACCTGTAAATCATCATGCTCTTATATAAATAAACATGTCAGGTGGTGCCTGTAGCTTAAGCAGCTAAGGCACCTGCCACATACACCAGAGCTGGCAGGTTCGAATCCAGCCCAGGCCTAAATGAAAATGACAACTACAACCAAAAAATAGCCAGGTGTTGTGGAGGGCAAGAGAATCACTTAAACCCAGGAGTTTGAGGTTGCTGTGAGCTGTGATGCCACAGCACTCTACCCAGGGCGACAGCTTGAGGCTCTGTATCAAAAAAATAAAATAAAATAAAAATAAACATGTGATGCTTATAGACTATAAGAAAGCTTCATTACTTCTTCATTTTTATGAATATATGAAATTATCAGGTCTTTCTGTTGACATAAAAACCATCCAGTACAAGTAAACATTGATTTAGACAATAAAATTCTTGTTAAAAGCAAAATTTATGCACATTAGTGCTGTTTCTAAACTGAATTTTTCATATTTCTACAAAAGTATCTAAAAGTCCTATATTCCCCAAAGGTATTATTCTCAATTCTATCTTTTTTGGGGACAATTTTCCAAATGTAAGACTTCTTTCTTCTTGCCTCTTCTGAAGATTACAAATGCCATGACCCCCGATGATCCTGCACAGAGTATTTCTTGTGTATATCATGACAACTGTAACAGTGCAGTCTGTCAAACTCACTCCAGTCAGGAAACCACCAGAGAGCACCCCAGGAATTTTGATATATGTTGCATACCTATACATACATCTTTATGAGTGCAATTCTGTTTGGTTAGAAATTTTAAAGTCGAAACAATACAATCAAAATTCTTGACTCAAGTAATCTCTCACCTAATTTGAAAGGTACATATGCAGGGCTTGTGTGCGGGGGGGGGGTATGTGTGCATGCCTGTGTACTAGCTACTGTATGGGAAATTTTATAAAAATGTTCAGGGTATTTTAAAATACTTAGGAACTTCATGTGGTTCTTACTCATGTCCCCCTGTTGAATTTCTCTCATATATAAAATAAACTAATTCTAACTTTTTCTTCCAATATACTGAGGTCATTTGAGAGTTCAGTGGACTAGCTACTCATTTTTGAATATAACATTTTTATTAAATGTAGGAATAACCCCAGAACAAGATCATTCTGCTTCAGAACCTTATACCATAACTCTGAGTTTGTGGATTCAGTAACATTTTAATGCACATTCGGATGATCAATTTTAATGCATAATATTAAAGATAAAAGAAGCATACTCATCCAGTATTACACGGTATGCTTTTGTCATTGGTCTCTAGGCCCAAGTTTACTAAAAGTGTAATGTTTTTCTTAATTTTATCTTCTTAGGTAAGGCATATAATCCCTGCATTTTGGAATGTATTGTGTTACATTATAATCTTTTCTTTTTTTTTTCTTTGGCCGGGGCTGGGTTTGAACCCGCCACCTCCAGCATATGTGGCCGGTGACCTACTCCTTTGAGCCACAAGCGCCACCCTACATTATATTCTTTATTCAAATCTCATGTCACCAGTCAATTTGGAAAGAAAAAAAAACACACACACACACAGAAAAAAGCAAAACAAAAACAAAACAGCCTTTTATATCTTATTCAGATCAGGGCTGAAAAATAAATCCAATGCTAGACTTCACAAAGAAATAGTTGAGCTTAACAGAGTTTTTAACTGTTACCATTCTATTACCTTTCTCAGTGTTGTTACCAAAAAAGGCATCAGAAAATTATATTTAGTGCAAAGGAATGGTAGATGTTTTCACAAGAAATAGCTACACCTGTGTTACTACCAGTAACAGCAGTAAGACTTACCACAAGTGTCATTAGCAAAGTCAGCTTCATTGCCAGATACAATCCTTATGGCGAAGCTGTTTCCTTTGTTATACACATTTCCACCGACTACTTTGCCAATGTTCATGTTGTATTTTTGTAGGCTAATTGTCTCATATTTTTATAAGACTATGAATGTTCTTGGGTGTTTCTATTCAAAGACTAATCAATAGTCCCAGAAAAAGTCTTGACATCAACTATAGGTGCAAATTCTCATAAAAATAATTTTCTTTAGCTTTTCATAAATGAATAATAATTTAAATAATTAATAAATATTAAGTACTTACATACCAACTACATTTTGATATACTTCTTTTTATTTTTTATTTTATTTTTTTGAGATGATCTCACTTTGTCACCCTTGGTAGAGTACTGTGAAATCATAGCTCACAGCAACCTCAAACTCTTGGGTTCAAGCAATTCTCTTGCCTCAGTCTCTTGAGTACCTGGTACTAAAGGTACCCACCACAATGCCTGGCTATTTTAAGAATGGGGTCTTGTTCTTGTTCAGTTTGGTCTTGAACCTCTCAGCTCAGGCAATCCATCTGCCTTGGCCACCCAGAGTGCTAAGATTACAGGCATGAGCCACTGCACCCAGCCCTTGATATACTCACCTCTTATAGTCACCTCAATAAATACTGACAAGAAATTGTGTGCAATAGAAATGAAAAGTGGGCTCAGCGCCTGTGGCTCAAGTGGCTAAGACGCCAGCCACATACACCTGAGCTGGTGGGTTCGAATCCAGCCCGGGCCCAGAAAACAAAAATGATGGCTAGAACCAAAAATAGCCGGCGTTGTGGCAGGTGCCTGTAGTCCCAGCTACTTGGGAGATGGAGGCAGGAGATCGCTTGAGCCCAAGAGTTGGAGGTTGCTGTGAGCCATAATGTCACAGCACTCTACCCAGGTTGAAAGCTTGAGGCTCTGTCCCCCCAACAAAAAAAAAGAAAAGAAATGAAAAGTGAACTTCGTATTGGAAAAGTGGTGAGGTGGGCTTAGTATAACTAAGGTATTTGTTCTAAATCACATGACTACAAACTACAGAAGTCAGGATTTGAAGCTACGTCTGTCAAATTTAAATAGTGGAGACCCTAACTTATATGCTTGCATTTTCTTTTTATTCAGGATTCACGTGATTAAAATACTACAATTACTTCATCTCATTAATTAATAAGTACTTTGAGATGAATGGTATCTTTATGATTTCCAGTATAATTAACAGAATTTTTTTTAATGGTTTAATACCTTTCATGAGTGTCATACACCCTAATGTGCCTCATAGTAAAGAATAAAATACTCATATTTTTATTTGACTTAAATAATTTTAACTTACAGAAATATTGCAAAAATATTAGTTTCCATATACCTTTCATCTAGCTTCCTATGATGTTATTATGTAACATCATTATATAACCACAGTAAAATTATCAAAAAAACATGAAATTAATGTTAGCATAAAACTATTAATTAATCCACAGACCTTATTTGAATTTTTCCAGTCATTCTACTGGTTCAGATTCCAATTGAGAATCCCATATTGCATTTAGTCGTTACGACTATTTTTCCTCTGTGAAAGACTTTAAATCTTCTTTTATCACCTGACCTCAAATGAATTGAAGGTTATTGACCAGTTATTTTGCAAAATACTTCTGAACTTTGGTTATCTAAGGTCATTTCATGATTATGTCAAAGTTATGCATTTATGGCAAAAATACTATAGTAGAGATATTGTCCTTTGACTCTAGTAGTATATGATAACTGGAGGTAAACACAAACATCAGACAAATATGTATGTGAACTCATCATAGCAACAGTGTTACATACCTCATAGCTGAATATCACTATGATCACCTTTGAAATACTCCTCTTGGACATCTGATGACTCTCATGTTATTCATCAATGAGGTATGTAGCACTTTTCCTAGAATGAGTTTGAAAACTTAATTGGTTGACTCCTTGTAACATGCTTTACAATGCTATCTAATCCCATGGTTTCTCTATTTTAAAGTTAGCATAATCCCATTTTCATTAATAAGTATTTGTTTATATCTATGAATATATCTCTTTTCCGATCATAGTTACACTCATTTCAACTGATTTCAGATGATTCTTGTTTACAACAAAAATTACTTGAGTATTTGCTAATTTTTTTTTATTCTTATATATATTTTTAATTATAATTCTAAAGTAAGAGTAGCGACTGATTAATTAATATGGGGTTTACTTTATTGATCATAATACATTATTACCACTTATTTTAGTGTTTAAATTGTCCCAAATTTACTCACTGGGAACTCTTTCAAAGTGGCTTTCAAGTTGTCTTAATATTCCCCTATCATTTTGTTATAGGATATTTTCCTTGCTCTTAGTCTGTCACCCATTTCCTTGAAAAACAATGATTTTCTTTTTATAATGGCATTAAAAAACAAAACAAAACAAAACAAGATCTGGGTGCTAGGTGTCCTCATTACTATTTGAATATCCACATATCTAGGCCATCTCAGTTAATAGCACTAAGATATACATGTGTATTATGCTTAATTTTATGTCAACTTGACTGCACCATAAGGAGCCCAGGTATTTGGTTAAATATTAAGCTGGATGTGTGGGTTCTAGATAGGACTAATATTTGTATTGGTAGATTAATTAATAGTCTACCAATCCTACTTTCCCTAGTCTGAGTGGGTTTATTTAATAAAGGACCAAATAGAACAAAAGGTTCTGGCTCTAACAGTCATATGCCTAATACTCTAGCCAACAACAGTAGAAAACACATTCTTCTCTTCTTCAGCCTATTTGTTCTATTTGGTCCTTTGGTCAGTTCCATGCTGTTTTGTTTACTAGAGCTTATTTTGGTTACTAGAGTTTTACGGTGTATCTTGAAGTCAGGTAGTATGATTGATGCCTCCAGTTTTGTTCCTTTTGTGAGGGTTTTATGACTATTCAGGATCTTCATGGTTCCACATACATTTTAGAATTTTTTTCTATTTTCTATGAAGAATGCCATTGGTATTTTGATAGGGGCTGCATTGGATATTTAGACTGCTTTGGGGAGTATGGCCATTTTAACAATATTGATTCTTCTAATTGCATTGTTTAAGTCCTCCATTTCCTTTATTATCTTCTGATTGTTCAAACCACTATTTACAGTGGAGCATTAAAGTTTCCAATTATTATTTCATTTTTTCCTTTAGTTCTTTCAGATTTTTTCTTCATATATTTTGACAGTTATTGGGTAAGTAAATGTAATTGTTATATCACTTTGTTATACTGAATTTTTAATTAATACACAATGTCCTTTTCTTTCTCTTGTAAATGTTTTTGACTCAAAATATACTTTGTGTGATATTACTGTGTCTGTCCTTGCTCTCTCTTGGTAGCTGTTTACATGGAATATCTTTTCATCTTTTCATTTTCAATCTATGTTTTTAGACCTAAAGTGAGTCTCCTATAGATAGCCATTTGTGTGTCTCACTCCAGAGCTCAACCAATCTACCCACCTTGGCCTCCAAGTGATAGAATTATAGGCATAAGCCACCTTGACCAGCAAATTTTTCTGATTTCATTGAATTGCAATGTCTTTTTTGTTTGTTTTGACATTTGTCCCCGAAGACTATGAGGTCTATTGGAGTGTCATATTTTCTTCATTTTCCTGTTTGTTATGTGTGTTCCTGTGAGTGTGTGTGTGTGTTTGTGCATCCTTATGTTGATATCTGTGCAACTAGTGGAAGAATCCCTTTTTTATATAGTAGCTTTTATAGAAAGAGTCATTTTCCAGTAGATGGGTTCCAAGTTGAGTACAAAGCATTTATTTTGGCTCTAAGTTGTTTCCTTGTGGTCTCTGTGCAGTTGCCTCATCTATAATATTCATCAGCAATACTCATCACTGAGCAATTGCCTCAGTGACTTAGGCTATGGAAGTTTGTAATAGTGATGGTACAGTTTTATTTGGGGGCAAGGTGCCAGGCTGATTGTTGGTCTCGGCTTGTGCAAACTCAGTGGGCTGTCATCTTGTGCAGAAGGCTCCCTGGAGAAACAAGGCCATCATCATTTAAGCCAGTCCAGGCATGAATGGATGCAGACACAACAGGTTGAGTGGAGTCTCTAGGGAGGCAGGCTACTATCAGACTAGCTGTTGGGCCAGATTCAGGTGCATGTGAGTATAGAGGTTTGGCTCTGGTTTGTTCAGGTGGCTATATATGCCAGGTCTATATGCTACTCATGGGGGTGAAGTGGTGATGGAGGGGTTATGGGAGGTTTCCAAAAACAAGGCTTAGTTGTATTCCTGGGCCTAGGCTGAGGGCACATAGAGTTGTATTGCTTCAGGCCCATGTGTAAATGTGGTGGAATGATGGTAGGGCCTCAGAGATGGATATGTGACTACTGGCCCCCAGGACAAAATACACTCTGGCAATGGGTTCAGTTTCAAGTTTGCACTATGTTGTGGCAGCTCAGGTTATGAATGTGGGATGTGTTCAGTGTAGGTTGTTATTCTGAGGCAACATAGCCACAGCCATACAAACTCCCAGTAATTCTTCAAATTAAATTCAGGGATTGAGGACTGGAGACTCTCCCGTGACAAGGACTGCTGGGATCTGTGGTGGCAGTGGAGACTACTGAGGGTCTCTAGCTTACCTTTTCTTTGCAATAAGAAGTGGATCTTGACCTTTAACCAATCCCAGTAGGGAAGACTGTGTGGCAGAGGCAAAGTGACTTGCTCCCTAATCTATGTTGCTATCCTGGAATTCTATTGTCCGTCACTCCCATGGAACTCTCCAGCATACTTTCTTAGTCAACACAGTCAAAGAGTGATTTATTTGTTGTTTTTGTTTCCTTTTTGGGAGAGGCTGTTGGCAAGTGCCTGGCAATTCTAATCATCTATCCTGCTGATGTCACTTGTAGTTTTAGATGTGTATTTTTTAAAAAATAATATATTGTCTCTTAAGTCACATAGAAAAAGAATGAGCTACAAATTATTCTTACAATTATTGTAGGTTTTATAACTGCCCATTAATTTACCTTTAATGAGATCTGTATTTCTCTGTATGGCCTTGACTTATTCTGCAGGATCCTCTCACTTCACCCTGTGGAACTCAATTATGCATTTTTTATAGGGAAATCCTAGTGACCTACTTGTAGCAGACTTCTTCATCTTTATTTTTTAATTTCAAAATGTTTTAATTTCTCTTTGATCTTTGAAGAATAGTTTTGCCAGATATAAGATTTTTGGTTGAATGCTTTCCTTTTAGCACTTTGAATACACTGGTCCACTGCATTATAATTTAAAATGTTTCTGATGAGAAATTTGATGATAATATTATTGAAATCCCTTATACATGATCAGTCACTATCTGTTTTTATGCTTTCAAAATTCTTCCCATTCGTTGTCTTCTGTCTTTTGAACTTCTCAGATTTAATATGTCCTTCATCAATTTAGGGAGTTTTTAGTTATTATTTCTTCAAACATTCTCTTTCCTCCTTGCTCTTTATTTTCCCTCTATGACTGCCACAATGTGTACATTGGTCCACTTGATGATCTTCCATATATTTTATAGGTTCTAATTTTTATTGTTCTATGGTAAAGTTCACTGGTTCTTTCTTTTGCCTACTCAAAGATGCCTTTGAATCTGTTACGGTTTGGGTATATTTTATTTGTCCTGTACAATTTTTTTTGTTGTTGTTGAGATTTTATCTCCAGTGTTGGTGGTAGGGTCTGGTGGATTTGTTTAAGTTGTGGGAGCAGATTTGTCATGAATGGGGTGGTGCCATTCTCATGGGAGTGAATGAGTTCTCATTTAGTTCCTGCAAGACTAGATGTTGAAAACAGCCTGGCACCTCCTCCTCTCTTTTGCCTTCTCGCTCATCATCTGATCTGCACTTGCTGGCTCCCCTTCTTCTGCCATAAGTGGAAAGCCTGAGTCCCTTTCCAAAGTGGATGTATATATTTATATGTATATAAATCTCCTTTTTTATAAATTCCCCAAACTCAGGTATTTCTTTATAGCAAGGCACATGGACTGAGACGGAAACCCACTGATTTTTTAAATTACAGTCATTAAAATAGTTAGCTCCAGAATTGTTATTATTTCTTTTTAGGTTTTCTATCTCTTTAGTAATATTTCCATTTTGTTCACACATTATTTTCTTAATTGTAGCCACACCAACTTATTGTTCGGTGAGCACTTTTAAAACAGTTGCTTTAAAGTTTTGTCTAGTAGATTTACCATCAGCTCTTTTTCATTTTTCCTTTAAATAGGAAATATGTTTCTGTTTCTTTGTATGACCTGTGTTTTTTTTTTTTTGTTTTTTTTTTAACGAAAGATGGATATTTGTATCTAATAATGTGGTAATTCTGGAAATCAGATTCTCCCTTTCCAAAGGGCTTATTGTTTTGCATATTGTTTCTATATTATTATTTTATATATTATTTATTTATTACTTGTTATATGTGGGCTCTGTGCCAAGTATTTGCCTAAATTGTGAAGTTAAGATCATCTCAAGTATTTCTGAAGCCTGTTCCTTATCCTGGGTGTGCACAGTCACTTTCTACTTTCCCCCTTATATTCAGCTGTTTTTCAATGTCCTAGTACTTAACTCCCAGCTTCCAAAAGGGGAAAAGGGAGAGTGGGGAGTGAATACTGGCCCTTTAAATCCCCTGAAGTCACTTTCACAGGAAGGGTAGGGGTTTGTGACAATGAAGGTGGGTGAACCCACAATGGCTGCGCACCTCTTAAATCCTCTCTATATTTGATAGACCTTCTTCTCTGGTTGATTACAACCAGGTCCTGCATCTTTTTTCTCTGGAAATTAGTTTATCATAGTGTTCTTTGACCATATATGTTTGGTTTTTATATTCTTTTCATTTTGGGGGGGTTACTAAGGAGATAGTGTCTTTCAGTCCTTTCATATCCTTCCTGGAAGTAGAATTTTACTTTGGGGTTTTTGAAGAACATAACCATACCAGATATGGAACAAAGGAATAGGGCTAAACAAAACACCTATCTCTTAAATCTGAAAGGTTGTATGTTTTATCGGAAAATATGTAAGTTCAATGAAAATTTTGACTTCTGTTTTGGTGAAGCCTGGATATTCAGAAATAATCTTCTACCATTTTTGTTAGATATATTCAAATGTTCACTTCTCTATGTCTGATAATTATATCATTTTATTACATATTTACAAATACTCTGACATTTCTAAATGGCAGATATGTTAATAAACAAAAGCTAGTGATGTTATAAAAAATCATGTTTTAAAAAAGTAACAGGAATTATAACTTTTTAGAAGGAACTTCGGGGAGATGCTTTAGGAAGCAGCAAACTTCATTTGGCACATGTAGAAAAACTAAAAATAAGAAAAAAAATCTTACTATAAAATTTAATAAAGAGATTTTTGAGTGTCTTTCACTTCCATAAAATATAAATCTAACAAATGACTCCATTCATTTGCATGATGAATGACTATTCACATTTAGTTCTTTTATTACTCCTAGAAAGGCAGAAAATAGCTCTTTTTCATGCTTCTGTAGAAGTTGATTGTTTTTCCTTTTTCTGTGGTTGTTTAGGGTTTGCATTCTCAGTATGAAAAGATGACAGCTATGGTGAGTTCCTTAAGTGATAATTAGTTCTCTATGACAGTTTATTATGTTGCCACAGCTTATTAAAACTCTTCATTTTCATACAATTATCAAATTCACTACTGAAAGGCCACTTTGGAAATGGAAATTTGCATGCAGTTGCTAATTTCTTGAAAATAAAAAAAGACATGAAAAATTTGGGTAGGTAGAGTCATATGTCAGATTTAAAAGGACATGTTGTTTATTTTCCTTTTGTTTCTTTTTGTTAAAATTTATTTTCTTCATTACTGCATACTTTCATGCAAATAAAATTAATGATTTTATCTTCCGAAGATGAGAAAAAATGTGAAAGTAAATTTCTCCTTTTTTTTGAGACAGAGTCTTATTATGTCACCCTCCGTAGAGTGCTCTGGCATCACTCACAGCAACCTCAAACTCTTGGTTGCTCACAGCAACCTCAAACTCTTGGTTGCTCACAGCAACCTCAAACTCTTGGGCTTAAGTGGTTTGCTTGGCTCAGCCTCCCAAGTAGCTGGGACTACAGGCGCCATGACACCCATGTATTTTTTTTTCCCAGTTTCATTGTTGTTTAGCTGGCCTAGGCTGGGTTTGAACCTGCCAACCTAGGTGTATGTGGCCGGCATCATAACCACTGTGCTACAGGCGCCAAGCCTAATTTTCTCCTTTTGGTTTCCTTTGTGTATGTGAGTGTTCATGTACGTGTATCCAGATTTGTGACTTTATGCTAAGGAGTTTTACTATTGCTTAAAATTTCACAAAATAATGTCATAATAACTTTGTACGGTAAAAACTGATAATCTTGCAACCATTTTCTGTTGAGGACCAAAAGAGTTAGTAATCTATAATGCAGAAATGGTCATTGTTGAAAAAATAATTTTTCAGATTTAGTGATAAGATTTACTTTCTTGAATGATTAAATGGAGAACCAGATGCAGGTTATAATAAGAAAAGCTAAAACAGTTTTGAAACTTATCCCTTATAATAATGATTCATTTGCATATTTGATTTACTATGTATTTATCAAACTTACATAGTGCTTATCTTTTGCCAAATACTGTTAAGTGTTTAAACAATATTGATTCATTCAATCCTTATAACAATTGCATGAAATGTAACTATTATTACTCTAATTTCACAGCTGAATAGCTGAACCAAAGAGAGGTTATTTACTGTGACATAGCTCACAAATGACAAAGATAAGATATGATATCAGGCAAATCAATATTTGATTTCTATAATTAGTAAAATTGGGGTACTTTACTAAAACTCCATTGCTGCTTAATTTATCTTAACTCCTTAAATTTCTTTCAACTGGGTTCCTGATGTTCACTGACACCTTAAAGAAAAACATAAACATTCACTTTTAGATTGAAATTTGCAGTGACCGTCCATGGCCTATAAATTATCAACAATTTTGTACTTTGTTCATACTGTCTTGATTTGACACTTGCCTGTCTATCCAGCTTACCTGTTATAATTTCCTCTGCCCTCTCAAAAGTGCCATGCAACACTGAACCACATACAATTACTAGAACATGTCCCATTGCCATTTGTACTATTTTTCCTGTAATGAGAGCACCTAGGGTCATTCTTTAAGACTCTATTTGAATGTTGCCTTACACATGAAGCCCTTCAATTTTTCAGTATTTAATTTTCTTGCTCCTATTATGCCATGTACATACTACTAATAAATAATCACCAAACATCACTGTTTTTATACAGGTGTATTTTTACCACCACTTTAACTACAAAATCCTTAAAGGTAGGAACACACTTTTGATATTTTCATATACTTTGAATGAGTGCTTCATAAGTGATA
Source organism: Nycticebus coucang (assembly GCF_027406575.1). Lineage (NCBI taxonomy): Eukaryota > Metazoa > Chordata > Mammalia > Primates > Lorisidae > Nycticebus > Nycticebus coucang. The sequence goes on from NC_069781.1 coordinate 161,431,000, forward strand.
CACATCCCCACAGATGTCCTTTTTGTGTGATATATCTATTAGTTGAGACTTCCATCAGTGGTAAGTACTAACAGAACTTACCAACAGAGACTAAGTATTCTAGTTGGCTTATGTTGATAGCTCAGCAGCTCACCACGTCAAGGCAGGGATTCTACTGAACTATCTTTGTGTGTGTGTGTGTGTGTGTGTAAGCAATTGCCTTTCCCTCATGTTTTCAATTTATGGATTTTAGGATATACACTAAGCCCCAGCCAACATCGCCAAAATTGGAATAGAAAGTAGGGACAAGAAATGCCAGCATAGGAAACTTTTACTCACATGTAAAGTTACATCATGGGGCCTCGTCTTTAAGAAATGCTAGTTTTTCTAGCTTCTGAAGTGAATATGGACAGGAAAAAAATTATAAAGAGTGAAAATTCAGTGGACCAGTTTGATGGAACAGTCATAATTTATGCTTAGATCTTTAGGATCTATCATCTAATGTTTCATAATATTCAAAATAGTAAATTTTCTTCAAATAGATAGGGCGTAATTACACTGGGAAGATGATTCATGTACAGCAGTTCTACAAGGGGGAGATTCACAATCTTCTGTTAATTTGTCCATTGTTCAAGGCCTGGTAGACACAGCACAGAGAAAGAAGAGGAAGGGCGACTGTGTTTGTATGAAGGAATTAGAAGCATAGTGACATGGATAACAGGAGAGTTTCTTTTTCCTTAATAAAATTAATCCAACTTCTTCTGTTATGATAATTATAGTATCTTTAATAATTTGGGGGACCCATTCCAAAATATGGCACATGAAATGTTTACTTGAAAGCAGCTTTCCTCCTAGCATTTGTGTAGGGGTTCTTTTTCACACCATTAGAATAGCAACATTTCTGGTCTTGTCTCTCTTCAACTTAGGAATCTCTTTGAAAAAATACCAGCGGACATTTTTGTCAACTGACACAAAAACAGAAAGTACATCATAATAAGAATTTCTGAGAAGTGCAACTTATTCCCTGTGTTTTTTTAGGACAGTAAGAAATTGTTACTCCAAGGTCACATGTTGTTGAACTGAAAGCCCAATTGTATCATATTACACACATATTAGTTTCTTCTGTCTGCCCTAACAAATTACCACAAATGTAACACCTTAAAAGAAAAATTTATTAACTTAAAATTATGAAACCATAAGTCTGGAATCAGAGTATTGTGAGGGCTGTACTGCCTCTGAATGTCTAAGAGAACAAAAATTGTTTCTTTTTTTCTTCTATTTTCTGTTGGTTGTAGGGATTCTTTATTCCAATCTCTGACTTCATCTTCACATAGACTATGTCTATGTGAAAACTCCTTCTGTCTCCTTCTTATAATACATTTGATTGCATGTAGGTACCACCCAGCTATTCTAAGTTAAACCTCACCTCTCTAGATTAATGACATTAATGCCATATAAGGTAATATTCATTCTTTTACCATATCAGGTAATATTCACAGGTTCCATGTCTTAAGAAATAAGTATATCCTCGAGAGGCTTTTTTTTTTTTTTTTTTGTCTACCTTACACATGTAGTAGAGCATCCTCAAAACCTGCTCAGAATGCTCAAGATTGCTCTGTCGAGTCTGGTCCAGGTAGAATATTAACAGATAAAATAGGGCAGTGCCTGTGGCTCAAAGGAGTAGGGCGCTGGCCCCATGTGCTAGAGGTGGCGGGTTCAAGCCCAGCCCTGGCCAAACACTGCAAAAAAAAAAAAAAAAAAAAAAAAAACAGATAAAATATTTTCCTCAGAGGAATAATAATAGAAATTTAATTTATATATACAGAGAATTTAAAAAGCACTATAAGAAAATATTGGAAAAAGTGACTTCCTTTCATCCAGATAATTTACAAGTAAACATAGGGAATAAGTTGCACTGCTCAAAAACTCTTATTACAAAATACTCCTTAGAGTCAGGCTTAGAGGGCTAAATGATAGAACATTTGTTTTTGTGAACCAATTTGTAAGAAGGAGGGAAGAAAACAGGAGTGTGAAGACTCTGGATGTCTGTAGTGAATAAGGTAGGAATTCTTGACTGGGATGTGTGGAGCCTCCTTCCATAGATTAACCAAGGATTGATGATCAGGGCAAACTCAATGGATCAGTCAAGTTAGTATGCACTCTTCCCCGCATTCTCTGGAAGACTCAGATTACGTGTTGCAACTCAAAGAAGGAAATACAGTGGTGGTGGGTTCCTGTATATTTTTATTATTTTTGAAAAAAATATCTAATCTATGTTTTGGCAAGGCCTATGACTAATGGGATGCTGTCTTTCATTTAGAGTCTCCATTTCTTGACTGCAATGTAGCCATGTTCTAAGGAAGCTATGTGGTGATTACAACATTTATCTTCCTGAGTTTCCTTATTAGTGAGGCGGTAAGTTGCCTACTGCCTAGTTTGTGTTTGTTTGGTTTGTTTTGTTGTCTTTTGGAGTTTTTCCCTTGATTATTTTGATTCTAAATGAATACTTAGACCTAGTATACGACGTAGATACAATTTAGACATGCACTTTCAGGACTTATCCAACATGGAAATATTTTGTCAATACAGATAAGCACTCTCATAGAGAGGGAGTCACGATGCAGCTAAAGGAGGTATTTGGATTCAAATAGTGAGACTATGTGATGCCATCTTTTAAAACTAAAATTGATACTTAATTTTCTTTTATGTTTTAGTATACAATCATTCTACATCACTGGAGCCTATGGCTAGGTTTATATTTTTCTTTCATCAACCTATTCATTTTTTGCTGGCATTGTATCTATATGTCTGCTTAGCATCTATCTTTCTAGCATGTATTTGTCTATCTATTTATATATCATCTATCCCTTTTGCTAAAATATCCTGGAAAAACTAAAATTCTATGAAAGACTCTCCAATCAGTCAAAATTTCACTTGCATAATGTTGGTAGAATGAATTCAGAGCTAGTGATTAAAACAAATGTTCTGAATGGTCTATGAACTTTAAAAAGTTGGATTAATCATAAGACTTTAAAATATGACAATATTCACTCATAGAGATAAAGGTTTTAAAACTACATTTATTATGTGGTCTTTTAGCAATACAGAATAAAAGTATATATATATATATATAAATCTATATGTATCCATATCTAGATACATATAGATAGTTCTATATCTTATTATTTCTTTTTAAAGCTTATTAATGAGTGAGGTATTTTTTGCATCACAGTTAATTTGAAATCACTATTTAAATTAATTATGACAGCCATATCAATTAGACATAAGAGATTTCTAAAGCTAATTAGAGTCTGAGAGTTTTTAATTTGATGTCTGTCTCTGTGTAATATGTGCTTTATGCATTAAATTAATGAAATTAAGCCTGCATCATTATAAATTTCCACTTTCATAGTTCCATAAGTTTCACAATTACATGGCATATTTGAATGATAATTGAATGAAACTAAATAATTATGTTCACACAAGCATTGATAGGAAGGATATTAAGAATATGTCCTTTACTTTTCACTCTCAATTCTTTCCAAAACAGGACCTAGTTGTACACAACCTATTGCCAGCAAAATCTTGTTGTCATTTCAAAACTAAGGACAGTTCAATAGGAACTGGGAGATGAGATATATCAGAAATATATTACTGTATATTTGTATATTGGAATATATTACTGTATATTACTGCAAGGGAGATGAGATATATCAGAAATATATTACTGTATCATAAAACATGGTAATACTCCAAGACCAAAAAATATATATATGTATATATATATATATATATGAAGCTCATTAATATGCAGTCTTATTTTACAAACTCTTCTTTTAAAAGAACCACATTTACCCGATGATGATCTGATAAGTTATACTCAATACAAATATAAAAGAAGTTTTAATTTTTAAAAGAAGTTGATTATTTGTCTCCTCTGCACATGTGTGTGTGTATATATATTTATATTAATAAGGTTGTATTACCGTTTAATGTTTTGAAATAACATTTTAACATATTCTGTGAAATGCATATTTAAAATGAAGAAAAGAATTAATTTGCATGCAAATGGGACAAAAACATGATATATGAAAGGACTATAACCCTGCCTTTAAGATTTGCTTTTGACATTTGTGTTTTAACAGGCAATTAAAATTTAATTTGTACTATGATGAAAAGCAAATCCTTTTATCCTATTTCAGCAGTCCACAAAAGTACAGACTCTATTACAAAAGAAGACTGTGGCTGAAGTTTTCTTACGCTCTCATGACCCTGCGGTTGGAAATTGATGGTAATCCAATCAAGGGACTGACATAAAAATAAGTCTGCCCATAAATGATTATGAGAGGAAAGACAATGTCTGAGAGAAAAAGGTCATTGGTTACATTCTACAGGAGGCCTTTCAGAAAAGCTTAATTTATATATATTTTTTGAACAGCTAAAGTGTCCCAATATCATACCATTGGTTTGTCAAAATACTTATTTGGAGATTCTATCAAGATAGTGCAAAAAACCAGGATGTTCCTAGGCTTCCAACCCTGAGGAAAGAAATGAAGTAAGAGGAAACAAAGAAGAGGTGAAAGATGGATAGGGAGGGATAAGAGCTCTGCTATAAGCTGAGTTGATGAAATGTGTGTAAACAACATTTGGGTAACTGGAAATCTACCTAATCTGTATAATTCTGTACTTTTTAAGATTACTTATAATGTTGTATTATTTTAAAAATATACAAATAATCAATCAAGGATATCTAGTCAAATTATGTATTACACTTAGCTGATCTCATGTTTTCTCTATAAAGGTCCAGGGATTTGACCCAGGTTTTAAAAAGTAGGCCTAAATGCAAGCTAAGTTATCAATTTTTATTGTCAACAATTCTTAATGTTTTGGAATGGTTGTTCAGATATATGTGACAACATTTTTTTATTGCATAATGACTGTGCCTCTCAACTCTCATTAGAACTGTGGGGTAGCCTTACTCAAAAATAATTTTCTCCATGTTCAACACAACTTGAGAATATCCCAAAAAGCTTTCATTGGAGGAGGAAATATTTATTACCATCTGAGTCTATAATGTGTCTCTTGTGTATAAACCAAATATTTTGGCATGGGTTTAATATATAACAAATTATGAAGAAAGACTATTATGTACATTGAGGAGATATTTATTTTCTTGTGTTTTTTTTTTTAATTTTAGCAAGCATTATTTACTATGTCAGAAGTCTTTTTTTTTTTTTTAATAACGGTGCTGCTTGTCATATTTCAGTCACCAAAACAACACAAGTTTATCAATCTGGCTTTGCAGCTGATGTACTCATGATATTTCTGTTTAGAGCTTAGCATCCAGCTACTTTATTCTGTTTTAGTATAGCCATGATCAAATATGTTTATATTTTTAAATTATTTCATGATAACTTTTTTATTATTTATTTTTTGTATTAGAGTTAAGACTATTTCATTTCTTTTTTTTTTTTTTTTTAATTTTGGCCGGGGCTGGGTTTGAACCCACCACCTCTGGCACATGGGACCGGTGCCCTACTCCTTGAACCACAGGCGCCGCCCAGACATTTCATTTCTTATTTGCTAACCAATATGGTAGGATGTAATATCCATAAATATTTTTTCAGAAGAGCAGAGGAGAGGGCATTAGACAACTAAATAAAATCTATATCAGATTGGAAAACATTGTCAGAAAAGGTCAAGAATTTGTGTACCAGGTGTTAGGTGTGAGTGTGAGTATCCTAAAAGCAAATATTTGAGACTATGATCTATCAAAGTTAGATCGTAGTAATGAAGCTAGCTTTATGAAACAAGGGGTGTTTCATAATATACATTGCATTGGGATATATGAAAAATTAAAGAAAAATACAATACTGGAAGGTTTGCAAAGAAAGTAAAGGATAGGGTTATTTGAATTTAATAGTTTTACATATCCCTCAAAGTGATATTATACCCCAAAATTATGAATGAGTGTAACATAGTAACTTTACTATGTTTATACTAAAGATGATGTATCAAAACATCTTAGGTTTTCACGAATGAGTGTAACAATGTCTGTTTCCAGGCTGAGTAGCTAGTGATGTGTATCAAAACATCATCTTTATTATGCTTAAAGATGTCTACTGATGAATTGGTGTTTTAACTTGGATCTCCAAGAAACAGTTGCCAAGATGAGAAAGGGTATGCTGGAAAGAACAGAGATAGTCTCTAGAATGGAATAAGTTTGACTCCAGTGAAAAAGAAAAAGAAAGGAAAGGATGTACTCATGAAATTTCTATCAGGATGATGTAAGGATAATCTCAGGTAGCAGTAGAATTCCATGAGAATTCTGGCTAAAATAATAAAGTATCTTCAAGCAAAAGCTGACTTTTGAAGGAGTCTCACATATTCCTGGAATGATCCCACTCTGTTCCTACTGCCATGCTCAGTCCTTGGCTGGGTTTTAGAGCAAACATGCCAGAGAGATGGCACCTAGGTCTGTCATGCAGTTGTGTTTCCTTTAGTGCATACTCTGAGCATCACATTTTCATGATCAGGCAAGGGTACTTTCAGGATCAGGAGCTGTGTGTGATTACCTTCTTTCACTTCCTGGTATGTATACACTGAAATCTGTTCAGTAGATAAACATGTGTGGACATCATCAGATCATTTTCTCCTTGTGTCTCAGTGTCCTTGATGTTCTTTAGGTGAGGAGGATATAAGCAGGAGCTATGTATAAGGCTGTGTCTCTCAACACTCATCAGAAAAAACTTTGCTACTGGCAGTAAAGATGAGTAAGGAGCAAGTCTTAATTTGATCATAGGGAATAAATAAATGTTCTTCTGTGCATGTTCATGAAATTCAAAGTGAATTCACTTTGTAGAAGTCTTCTTTATGGCCTTTGTTTTGAGATCAACAATTTTGTTGCCCCAAGTCTCCATATTACAATTGATGTTTTCATTCCTTGACCCTTGGCAAACCCAATGGGTACAAATGTGACCCATAACATTCTTTCTTAAACCCTTTTAATGGCTGTGTGATGTTCAGAGTTTGCTTTCAACAGAAGCTGCAGACTGGATATACACTTGCCTGGTGTGCAGTTAACATCCAGGGGCACTCAAGGTTAATTAGAAATGGTAATAAGTTTAATCATGATGAACTCATTTAGTTCTGATGTGGATGTCACCTGTAATTCCATAAAAATTCCATTGTAATTTAACATTAATTAATGTCCACTTATCAATGAGTGTTACAGCAAATTAGTACAGAGTGACAAGTTATGTGCTTAAAAAATGCTTAATGAAGAAAAATAGTAGAGCAGCATTTACTAGGTCATCTTAAAATATAATGATAAAGACATCTTTATTATTTAAAATATGAGCTTAAAATCAGGTAAAGTGGTAATAATTAGGCAAGACTTTTGACAAGAATTTGTCTGAGAACTAATGGGGTTACAGCAAACATTACAAATATAGATTTACTTGGATTACCATTTTTTAACGTAAATGACACAGAAGAGATGGAGCTGTTCTTATCATTACCCGATAATAAGAGAAGGTGCTGAATTTTCAATAATCATCTTCATGAAGCAGTGGTCTTATTCATGTAAAATAAAAGTATTTTTCTCCCGATGTAAAAATGCTATTAGCCATATCTGAAGGCATTATACTCAGATATCATTTTTCCATTTCTGTAAATGACAACCATTAAATGCAATCATAAGTACATGACAAGACTATTTTTATTACATCAAAAGGAAGAAAGGGATTAAAATGAATTTATTCAAAGGTGTGATTTGTCATTTTTTTTTTCCCTTATCAAGGAGCATATGGGACAGCTTTAAACCTAAACAGTGAGATCTGACCTCATATTTGAATAAGTTAATGTGATCCAGGGTTTCTGGGAAGTACTGAAGCCTCTCTTTTGTATCCAGAAATCCCAGGAGGAATTTTGGCTTTTAGGAGGTCAGCTCCAAGGTTCCATTTCTTTTCATCATTTTCCCTTTTATCATTTGGCAGTTCTTGACAGCTTAGGGGGGCTCTTCTAGGTGTCTGTGGCATGCAGTACAGTATGGAAAGGAGTTTACAGAAATAACTTTTTTTCATATTACCTGGATCTTTTAGAGGCATGTTATAACTATTTGAAAAGTTTTCTTCTCAATAAGAGAAAGAAAGAGAGAGATAAATCACTACAAATGCACAATTGAAATCCATACTTCTCAGAAAAAATATAGAGCAATCAAACAGATAATCAAGTATTTCTTGTATATTAATTATGAATTTGGGACCACTGGTTTAGATATGATCTTAAACATTTTTACTGATTTTTCAACTCAGACAAAGGCATACTTAGTAAAAATCAGTAGAATTTTCCTGGATTTGTTCATCAAGCCAGTCTTTATGGGCATATCTTCTTTTTTTTTTTTTTTAACCTTGAAGATACATTATAACAGGCACTCCTTTGCTCTATACACACAATGATGACGACACATATACACTCATAGAAAAGAGAAGGGACATAGATAACATTTTGATATTAAACATTGAGCTTGGAATATATCATTATTTCTGCAGGCATTTAAACATGGTAGGTAAGGCTGGAACCATTATTGTTTAACAAAATGGGGATGAAACATGGATGTTTTGACAGGACCACCAGGTATAAGCGAACTAGGAGTCTTCCTTTTTTTTTAATGTCAGATTAATATAAGGGTACATACAATCAGGATGCATTGTTTGTGTTTGTAAGGTAAAGTCCAAGTTGTAATTAAGCCCTTCACACAGGAGCTGTGCAATATATCCCTAGGTGAAAGCTTACCAAACCCTCATCCTCTTCTCTCCTCTGTCCACTCTTGAATTTAATTATATTTTTCTCTCATGTAAGAGTGTAGTTGTTCATCTACTTTCACATTAGAATTAAGTATATTGAATGTTCACTTTTCCATTTTCACGACACTTTAATTAGGGAGATGTTCTCCAAATCTATCCAGGTAAATACAAAAGATGTAAAGTCCCTATCTTTCTTTATGGCTGATTAGTACTCCATAGTTTATTTATCCATTTGTGAGTTGATGGGCACTTGAGTTGTATCCACATTTTGGTGATTGTGGATTAAGGTGTGATAAACATTTTAGTGCAAATGTCTCTATGGTAAAATGATTTTTTTTTTCTTCTGGGTAGAGACTGTACCAATCCCCATAATGGGACTGTGGAGTAAAGGGAAAGTCTATTTTTAGCTCTTTGAGGATTCTCCATCATTCTTTCCAAAAAGGCTGTATTAGTGTACAATCCCGCCAACATTGTATGAGCATTCTGTTCTCTCCACACTCATGCCAGTATCGACAGCTGTGAGACTTTGTGATGTGAGCTATTCGCACTGGAGTTGGGTAATATCTCGAGGTGGTTTTTTTTTTTTTTAAGTATTATACTTATTTTTTTTTATTAAATCATAACTGTATACATTGATATGATCATGGGGCATCATACACTCGCTTCATAAACCATTTGACACATTTTTATCACAGTGGTTAACATAGCCTTTCTGGCGTTATCTCAGTTACTGTGCCAAAACATTTACATTCTACATTTACCAAGTTTCGCAAATACCCCTGTAAGATGCACCACAGGTGTGATCCCACCGATTCCCCTCCCTCTACCCACCCCCCCTTCCCACATCCCCCTATTGTTAAGTTGTAGCTGGGTTATAGCTTTCATGTGAGAGTCACAAACTAGTTTCATAGTAGGGCTGTGTACATTGGGTACTTTTTCTTCCATTCTTGGGATACTTTACTAAGAAGAATATGTTCCAGCTCCATCCATGTAAACATGAAAGAGGTAAAGTCTCCAACATTATCAAAATGTCCATACTACCCAAAGCAATATATAATTTCAACGCACTCCCTATTAAAGCTCCATTGTCATATTTTAAAGATCTTGAAAAAACATTACTTCGTTTTATATGGAATCAGAAAAAACCTCGAATAGCCAAGACATTACTCAGAAACAAAAACAAAACAGGAGGAATCACACTACCAGACCTCAGACTTTACTACAAATCGATAGTGATCAAAACAGCATGGTATTGGCACAAAAACAGAGAAGTAGATATCTGGAACAGAATAGAGAACCAAGAGATGAATCCAGCTACTTACCGCTATTTGATTTTTGACAAGCCAATTAAAAACATTCAGTGGGGAAAAGATTCCCTATTTAACAAATGGTGCTGGGTGAACTGGCTGGCAACCTGCAGAAGACTGAAATTGGACCCACACCTTTCACCATTAACTAAGATAGACTCTCATTGGATTAAAGATTTAAACTTAAAACATGAAACTATAAAAATACTAGAGGAGAATGCAGGGAAAACCCTTGAAGAAATTGGTCTGGGTGAGTATTTCATGAGGAGAACCCCCCGGGCAATTGAGGCAGCTTCAAAAATACACTACTGGGACTTGATCAAACTAAAAAGCTTCTGCACAGCTAAGAACACAGTAAGCAGAGCAAGCAGACAGCCCTCAGAATGGGAGAAGATATTTGCAGGGTATATCTCTTACAAAGGTTTAATAACCAGAATCCACAGAGAACTCAAACGCATCAGCAAGAAAAAAACAAGGGATCCCATCGCAGGCTGGGCAAGGGATTTGAAGAGAAACTTCTCTGAAGAAGACAGGCGCAAGGCCTTCAGACATATGAAAAAATGCTCATCATCTTTAATCATCAAAGAAATGCAAATCAAAACTACTTTGAGATATCATCTCACTCCAATGAGACTAGCCTATATCACAAAATCTCAAGACCAGAGATGTTGGCGTGGATGCGGAGAAAAGGGAACACTTCTGCACTGCTGGTGGGAATGCAAATTAATACATTCCTTTTGGAAAGATATATGGAGAACACTCAGAGATCTAAAAATAGATCTGCCGTTCAATCCTGTAATTCCTCTGCTGGGCATATACCCAGAAGACCAAAAATCACAACATAACAAAGATATTTGTACCAGAATGTTTATTGCAGCCCAATTCGTAATAGCTAAGTCATGGAAAAAGCCCAAGTGCCCATCGATCCACGAATGGATTAATAAATTGTGGTATATGTATACCATGGAATACTATGCAGCCTCGAGGTGGTTTTAATTTGCATTTCTCCAATGATTACAGACAATGAGCAGTTTTTCATATGCTTGTTGCCCATTCATATTTCTTCTTGGGAGAAGTTTCCATTCATGTCTCTTGCCCAGTGATAAATGAGATTGCTTGCTCTTCTCTTGTTGATTAATTTCAGTACTCTACAGATTCTAGTTATTAGCCCTTTGTCAAATTCATAACATGTATATATATTCCTCCATTCTGACGGTTGTCTGTTTGCTTTAATTGTTGTCCCCTTAGCTGTGCAGAAGTTTTTTAGCTTGATGATGTCCTGTTTATGCTGTTGCTGCAGTTGCCAGTGATATCTTCTTCATAAAATCTTTCCCCATTTTGATGTCATCTAGAGTTTTCTCCACACTTTTCTTCTAGAGTTTTTATTGTGTTGTGTGATTTAAATCTTTTGTCTATCATGAGTCAATTTTTGTTAGTGGTGAGAGGTGTGGGTCCAGTTTCAGTCTTTTACATGTGGCTAACCAGTTCTCCCGGCACAGGGAATTTCTTGATGTAAAGAGAACAGGTCATTCTTTTCCACCTCTGAATAATATGGTGCTTACAATTGATGAGGCACTCGGTAAATGTGTGTTTATATTTTGAATGGAAACTAGAGATAAGGTTAGCATCCTATGTTAGAGCATACCACTGGAACATTGAATATTTGTTGAGTAATATTTTCCAACCTTCATTAATTTCCCCATGAAACCCTCAATTTTATCTCTTCCTTGTATACACCTAGTTATTTACATGGGTTTTGATATTTTTGAATGCTTGAATGCTTGGGTGAATGAATTAATAAAACTTCCTAACAACACAGTAGACTTTTTTTTTTTTAACTGAGGTACCAGATATAGCAAAGTGCATAAGCTTTAAGTGTACAGCTTAATGAATATTTGCATATGTTTACACCCATGTAAATACCACTCAAAACTGCTCCTATCATTATAATAGACTGCTTCTTATTTCCATTCTGTCAACCAGCTCCCAAGATGTAATCATTCTTCTGACCACTATCATCAAAGAATAATTTAAAACATATATTAGTTTGAATTCATATAAATAAAATTTTGTGCCTAGTTTATTTCTTCCAATACTTTGTCTAGAGACACATCCATGATGTTACATTTACCAACAGTACATCCTTTTTCATCACTATGTAGATTCTATTTTACTAATACATAATAATTTATCTTTTCCACTGTTCTTCCCAATTTCAGGCTATTATATACAACAAGCTAAAGTAATTGTATAGAATTATAAAATATGTTCATATGTAGTAATTTCTGTGGATATATGCTCAGCTGTGTAATGTCTGTGTCATGTTTTAATGTGTGTGATATGCATCTACACATAAATTTTATATGTTTGCATGTATATAAATATATATAGCTGTATAGAGACATGCATGTCTATATTTATATACATATATATGTCTATGTATCTGAGTGTTATCACATATTTCAGATGTATTAGATATGCATGTTTATATTTACATATACTACCTAAATATACATCTACATATCTGTGTGTATGTATACATATCAGATTCAACCAGTTTCTGAAAATATTTCTACCAATTTTTACTTTTACTTTAATTTCTCATTCACTGATATATGAGAGCATTTTCCACATCCTAACATTTTCTATGCATTTTCTATTTTAATTTTAATCATGATATAGCAAGGGAGTAGTATCCCATTGTAGATGTGACTTGTGTGCATGTATACATTCATAAATCACTGAAATATCTTGCAGAGAAGTGGAGGTTCTATTTTTTACCACCCCAGTGATTAGAAACTTAATTACCACTATATAGCTTTGACTTAATAACAAAACCAAAAACAAACCAAACACCCTACATTATATTGTACTAAAATCCCTCAAACATGCTTTACCCCAAATCACCAATACAATTATTTTTAGAGGGCCCCTAGAATGCTCACAATCTCCTATATCAACTTGGTTAATAGGATGACCTATAATTTATTTTTCAAATCCGGATACTATTGACAGTTTAAAGGACATCTTAAGATGGGATGTTGGGACAAGAGATATAAATGGCTTTCTTAGGCATATTTCAATAGATTTCTATTGCTTCCTCGCCAAACAGCATTGATAAAGTAGGCAGCAAACATTTCTTTGAGACAGTATGATCTCCCAGATCAGGAGTATCCAACCTTTTTGTTTTTATCTGCCACACATTGGAAGAATAAAAGTTGTCTTGGGCCACAGCTTAAATACACAAACACTAATGATTATCAAATAAAAGGTCCATGCACACTTTTTGTACTATGTAACACCACATAAGCAAAAGAAGTCCTCCCTAAATTAGCATGTGGCCTATGGGCCACAGGTGGACACCACTGTTCTAGTTATAGAACCATAGTATCTCACAATTTCTATGGACAGCTTTGCTGTATGAGTTAAATGATGACACAGAGATGAAAATCACATCACTTGATATCTTGCCAAATACAAACCACAAAGAATAAAAATGGATAACCCATAGTCATTGTTAGTAAGCCCATTTTTATACTGTCTTACCACTGGTTACTTAAACTACTTACAGTTTTATCCAGGACTTCACATTTTTTTGTTCCTTCTTTATGACCTCTCAGAAACCCACACCTGTTTCATCACCCTTCAAAAGTTTTATGATACATTAGTTTTCCACATGTGTTTTCTCTCTAGACTATTACCTGTCAAGGTGGGACTGCTTGGTAATCTTATTTCTGTGCATATAACAGTGTGAGTGAACTATCAGAAGGCTGAATAAATCTTTGCTGAGTAAGTGGAAAAATAAATGAATTTACCTCCCAATCTGGGTATTTTTTTCTGTTTATCATACAAAATTTAAAGAAAGACCAGATAATTTCTAAATATACCACCAATTGTAACATTTGGTGTGCCAATATTCTCTAAGTAATTTTCAAAATATACTTCCAAAGACTAAATTATTTGCTTTGATTTTTAAAAATTACATTGAAAGCCCTCTTTTTCTATTTTCCATTTACTGTATTAACATTTTATGCCCTGATAGTTGCATGAGAGCATTAGAAAACCTATTTTCAAAGGAAGTGATTGAATGGGAAATGTTAGGAGGTTGAAATTCCAAATAACTTTACAGTGTTACTGCATTTAAAAATCGCCTTTAATTTTGAAGAATAGGTTGTTTTATGTGTATGACACGCTATCTTCAAATGCTGAGAAATATTAAAAGCATTTGTATAATGATAGAGAGATTGTAGAACAGTTTTCTTATGTGTTATTCCATCGCTTTTCAAATATTTTTCATGTTAAGAAATATTTCCTCACAAAATTTTGTTGTTCTTAAATCTCATCTGTAATCCCAACAACAAAACAGGGCCAAAGGAATTTTTCTTAGAAAAAGACCGAGAATGTTGAGGCCCTAATCACAAGGTCTCATACTCACTCTCTTCAGTGAATTCTGATATTTTTCCAGTAAACCCTAGGGCTCTGTGGAACCCAGTTTTAAATGTTGTTAATGTTGGAAAAAGGCTTTAAGGATCTAATTTATTGACTATAAAACTAAGGTCAGAGAGATTAAATGAATTGCTCAAGGTCATAAGGCCTATATATAGTGGAGATGGGATAAGTCCACATATTCAGACATCAACTCTGATATTCTCCCTAATTCACTAAGATTGAATATGAAGATTTTAAAGGCAGTCTACTCAACCTTTCACTAAAAAGTTGAATGCTGAGAATAGTATTTAGATAAAATCACTTTTATTGATCTATCCACATTCATTGTATAGAAATGGGCAATCTTCTTGAGTAGATTTTTTTCTACTTCATTTCTATTTTTTAAGAAGTTGCTCTTAGGCAACAGTGTTTCTAAATTTCTCTTTTCTAAATAATTTCCTCTAAGGCAAAACAAATGGATAGATACCTGGCAGACAAACATCCACTAACCATATTTTCTGTGTCAGCCTGGTAATTGGTTTAAGATTCTTAGTCAAGTGAGGCACTCCTAACTATGGAGTTCTTTTGGACCATTTGAGCACAGATGTAACCTCTCTTATTAGGCTTCCAGTTCTCATGCACTATTCAGGGAAATTAGATCTGGTGATTTCTGTTCTCTCTTGGCTGACTTCTTTACCTGTCCTTAGTATAACTTGAGTTTGGCCTCCCAGTTGTTTCCTTCACTTAGGGAAGAGGGGCTTCAATGAGGAAGGATAGAAGAGAGGGACTAGGAAACATCATATTTACTTCATCTACAAGCCATATACTTCATTACAGATTTTTCACTAATAACTGATACTTACTAATAATTATAAATATTTAATACTTATAAATCTTATAGGTCTGTCAATCATTAGAATCTAGATGAAGAAGAGTAAATTGACATTCCTTGTCACTGACACCATTCCTCTGATGCTTTCACAAATTAAATCAAATAATTATTAAAATATGTGCAGCAGAGTACCCTAACACATGAGTATTCCACCAGGAATTGATTTGCATTTTGTTCACTATTTTTAGTAAGAGAAATTGCCAGCAGTATCAAGTCAAAGGCAGACAGAAATATAACCTTTATAAAACATTTTTCTTACCTTTGAAGAAATATGTGAATGGTCTTTTAGTTGTGAAACTATTAAGTTAGTAGGCTTACTTTTCCCTGGATATATGTAAAATTCACGAAGGAAAAAACAAATTCAATAATAACGTAATTTATGCCAAAAATAGCAAGTAATCTCAGGTCTAGGAGTTACTGATTTAGTGATTGTAGCAGGTAGTTTGCAGCTCCCCTTTCCTTACTGTCATGTCCTCATTTTATTTCATGCCACCAACTTAGAACTACCCTACCTGAAAAGTTTTTCTGAAGGACTTCTTTTGGCTGCAGGAGCCTGCTCTACAGTTTATGTGGCAGAATGGATGTGCTGGAGTATTCTCTTCCTTCAGGAGCAGCTTTCAATCAATGCCTGCCTAGAGCTGTGTAAATATCTCAGCTCCTTCCCAGCTCAAGTGCGAGGAAAGCATCTGTACTCCTTACTGGAATTCTTCAATAGAAGTAAGCTCTAGTTACCTTGAGTGGTAACTTGATTGATTACACACCAGCTTTTAGTTGCCTCCATTCTTCTGTCTCATTTTCCTGTATACCTACCAAGGTTCCATGAAATTACTTCTGAATCACTCATATTCAGGTGGTTTGGGATTTTTTAATTAGGCAATTCAAATTAAAACATAAGTTAAGACACTTTATATATACTTATATAGATATAAAACACTTTATATATATATATATGTGTTTTTTACAAGCAGGCAAAGTGCCAAAATTTATTAAAGCATAGTACATTCTAGAGAAGGAGAGGATCAGCTCCCGTGAGTGGAGGGAACTCTTGAGTTTAGCAACAAAGGCAGCAGCAACATGAACAGAGGTTACTTTTGAGAAACCTGCACAAAGATAAATTTTATTTAAGAACAAAGAGAAAGCTTATAGCACTTCCATAGAAAGTTGGATGTGGGTCCTTCTCACAAATGAGAAGAGGTAAGAGAGACCTTTATAATTATTTTTTAAGGCTCTTGGGTTCTTGTTCATGGGGGAGAAACTGGAAATACTGTGATTCTATCATTCTTCAAGGAGGACCCTGGGAGAATGTATGTTAAAAAATGACTCTGTGTTTATATCCTGATAGAGCAGTAACTAACCAGTGACCATATATGTAGACCAGATATAACTGGGTGTGAAGTCCTCTAGACTAACCTTGAAATGAGGAAATCAAATTACTTGAATGAACAACAGGTGGCAGTGTTTTTCTTTCCAGAACCCTGGAAAACAGTTGGAACACTGGCTTAACATATCACTTCCAGACCATTACTGCTATCATGGGACAGTCTTAATTTGGCTCATAGCTGTTTTTAATAAGGCAAACAGTGGGGTGTAGAGAGTCCACTTCATGGAGA
Organism: Nycticebus coucang; assembly: GCF_027406575.1. Classification (NCBI taxonomy): domain Eukaryota; kingdom Metazoa; phylum Chordata; class Mammalia; order Primates; family Lorisidae; genus Nycticebus; species Nycticebus coucang. The sequence continues at coordinate 161,448,023 of NC_069781.1, forward strand.
AGTTTTCATTTTATTTATTCATTTATTTATGTATGTATTTATTAATAAAGATAGTTTCTCACTCTGTTACCCATGCTGGAGTGCAGAGGTGTGATCACAGCTCACTGTAACCTCAAGCTCCTGGGCTCAAGTGATCCTCCTGCCTCAGCTTTGTTTTTGACACTAGACTTGCCAAGTACTTTCATATCCACCATCCATCTATGACACTTGAAGAGAGCTCATGAATCTCTGTATGCATTATGAAAGTAGGGGAGGATAATGGGAGTAGGAACTTGCCGTTATTATCAGCACTCTGTGGATTGAGACTGCAGAGTTCTTGGTACGTACATAGGACACCATGGGCTTCTATCAAAGTACATCTATGCATTCTCCTAACACAAATGCTAGTGAAACTGAACCACCTATTGTTAACAAAGTATCTTCTATTCTTCTAATAATCTGCATTTACTATAACTTATTTTATTGATATTAAATTTATGTAGAGGGGCACATATATTTATTCAAAGTTTTCCAATTGATAGTCAACCCTAATCTGAAGTAATTGTCAATAATTGTACATAGTATCAAATATTTGAGTACTTACCATGTGTCAATCACTCACTTAGGCATGAGGGATAGAATAACAAATTCAGTAAATGCCCCTTAGTTCATGGACCTTACAGTCCAGAAGTAGAAAACATTAACAGATATTTACTATATATTAAAGGTATTTTAGAAAAAATTAGACAGGATATGAAATAACAAGCATTTAAACAAAAGAAAAAAATTGCTGTAGGTCTTATTGTCAACCATATAATTTATAATATTCTAAATGTATATAATTATTACTTTAAGATTAATTATCTAAACACTTTATTAAAATATGCATATCATGACCCAGTTTCTGTCTAAGAACTTGATCTTCTGACAATATTCTATAAGTGCAGTAATCTGGTCATCTGAACCAATTCTACTCTTAGAATAAGTTCTCTTTCTTCTGTTTAATTTCAAGGATGTCCCCTCACCTGATGACCTGCTGTCTTCCTGGTAAACGACTACTCAGCATTCAAGACCCCAAACAAACATTGCACATTCGATTATATATCACTTATTGACCCTGCTATACACTTTTATTTTCTCACTTTTCATGTCCCTAATTTCAATCACACTACCCATTTCATAGCTCATTATAGCACATGGGACACTTGTGTGTAGTTATATACAGGTTTTTGCTTGTTCTTGGACTGTGAGTTCTGTAGAACAGGACTTCTCAAACTTTAATATACATAATGAATCACCAAGGAGATCTTATTAAAATATGGACATGTATTCTGATTTAGTAGGTCTGAGCTGGAGTCTGATTCTGCATTTCTAGCAATCTCTCATAGTATGCTGATTTGATGCAAGTGGGCCCCAGACCACACTTTGAGTGGTGAGGGTTTAAAGCAGTGGTTCTCAACCTTCCTAATGCTGCGATGTATTTTCATTGTTACAAAGGAGTCGCGACCCACAGGTTGAGAACCACTTGTTTAAAGGTTACTTGTTCCTATTTCTCAACTGCCTCCCATTGAATCCGGCACTTTATAGGCACATAAGTATTTATTTACAAATGATTGTATCTGCATGATGCTATCTTTCATAGAACTCTAATATCAAATTATGAAAATCTTGTAATTCTTTATTATTTTCCATGAGACTTATTGAATATTGTATAGAGGTGGGGCTTTCTTTAATCAGAAAGATATAAAATACATTGGTGAAACAGTAGCTGATCTTTGCAAGGTGACTGGTCAGAGTTGTACATTAAAGGTTTTTAAATGTCTCTGACATATTTAACTTTTGAAGCATAGTGATATATTAAAGAAACACACTTATATATCCAATACCATAATTAAATTTTAACTCATAAAAAATAATCAACTCCCTACAGGAACAGAACATTTTCAGTTAAAAAGCTACTTATCATTTCTATAGCCATACAATGTTGAATGTGCTGTTTGATCTTTTAACAATTTCATTTTAAAATATTCACAAAAGAGTGGTAATTAAATTACATGGGTGCCATGGTAACCGCTGCATTAAATATGCTTAGACCCTGTGCTCTAGCATTTGGTAGGGAAAAGGTTATTTTATTCTGTTACAATTGCACACTGTGGGTGTTTAGGTCAACCTCCACCAGCCTGTCAGAATAGGGTAAGAATATATGACTGAATAAAATATATGACTGAAGTTAGATCAGGGGTGACAGGCATTGCTCGGGTACATATGAAAGCTACAATAGAATAGAAATTGCACTGGATCAAATGTCAAGAGTTTTGGTTCTAGTTTAGGTTCTGCCTCTGACTAGCTGTGGAGTAAATTGTTTAATTTCTGTTAGTTGCAGACTCCTCATGTGTAAAATGAAAATGCTCAACATGGGAACAGATGTTCTCAAATTTGACCTAGTCCATGGAATTCCTAGTCCATGGAATATTTATGATTTAATAAACATTACTGATTTTAAGACATACTTTATAATGTATAATTTCTATATTACTTTCCTAGGACCACATTGTAAGATAGCATCAACTTGGTCGATTAAAACAACAGAAATTTATTTTCTCACAGTTCTGGAGATGAAAAGTACAAAATCAAGATGTTGGCAGGACTCTGCTCCCTTGAAATTGTCTAGAAGAGGAGGCATTCTTACCATTTCCAGCTGTGATAGCCCCAGACACTTGGCATGAGGCAGCATAAATCTAATCTCTGCCTCTATCTCCTCATGGATATCTTCCCTACATATTTCTGTCTTCTCTCCTTAGAAAGATAAAAGTTATTTTGTATTTTGGGCCTATCCTACTATAACATAACCACACTAGAATGTACCTAATTAACTTCCGGAATGACTTTTTTCCAAATAAGGCTATTTTGAACTACTTGGGATTAGTACTTCAGCGTATGTTTTTACAATTCAACCCGTAACAATGTACTTTTGTGAAATCCAAATAATAAAGTATTCTTTTTCCTTCTAAGCTAAAATCTGGTTATAAATTGAAAAATAAAGTTATATGATTCTTTGTGTATCTTAATCTCTAATGCATTAAATTGGGGAAAGGAAATATACTCAGCGTTTATACCATAACATAATGACAATGGCCGTGTAATTTTAAGCAAGGGTACAAGATAACAGAATTATTCAGTGTCTTGGGAACATGCAACATACCTTTGTTTTATACACCACACAGTATTGTCTTGGCTCACCTGGTCTCATTGTAGACGAGGTGCACAATCCATGCACTGCTGTTCATTTTCCATAATGCATCTGCCATCATGACTCATCTCTCTGCTTTACCTTCTTACACATGTAGAAGGCTGCTTAGTCATGCCTGTGGGAAAACCAAAAGAAAAGAAGTCAATGGCCTTCATTGCAGCTCTCCAACAATGGTAGATATTAGTCAATGTATAAACATCTGTATGTCTGTGTTCTGACCAAGCAACCAGAGCTAAACAGCTCACAAATACAGCACTTGTTATTTTGAGTTTTGCATGTGCTTCTCCTTACCCATTTCCTGCCTCATTTTGCTGTCTTCTTTAGTTCTACTCACTGAGATCACCTGTAAAATAAATTATTTGCATCTAAGGGTCTATCTGCATATCTCAGAGTCTGCTTTAGGGTAATCCAAGTTTACCTAAAGGTAGAGTAAAGGACCATGCATATAGGAAGAATAACATGTGCAAAAACCTTTGGTTGAGAGAAAGATATTGAAGAAGCTGGTTTTGACTTAAGTAAGTCACAAAAGAGAACTGGGAGATGAAGCAGGATTATGAAGGTTCATATATATGGTAAAAAGGAGTTTCCTTCATTTACTAGAGCCCATATAAGTTTTTGTGCAGATGATGGCATGACATGATCTGTGTTTTAGAGTAGTCACCCTAAGGAAATGTGAGAAGCAGGGAGACTAGTTGAGCTGCTCTCACAAGAATTTGGTGTGTGACCATGAGGTCCCAGGCTAAGGTAATGACAGAGGAGCCTGGACTGGGATGATAGAGAAAAACCAGATGAGACTATTTCAGATTAGGTAGAATTTATTGACTACGTTGTTGTATCAGTTGGGAAAAGAGAGGTGGTAGTGAGACCAAGGTTTTTGCTTAAGTAACTGGATGATTAAATGAGAAAGAAAATAAAATGAAATAACACGGCTATGCAATTTTATTAGAGGTAATTTGGGTCTGTGTTGCTTAAAATTTTTTTTCATGTCTATAAATCACCAGAGGATCTTATTAAAATGTGCCTTCTTAGTCACCACTCCTGGCCTGGATCTGTACTTGAAAACAAACCCCCAGAGGTAGAGATGCTGGAGGTCTGTAAATACAGTCTAAGTAGCACAGGTATAAGATCGTGGCTCTAAGATTCAAACTCAGCACTGGCTTCACGTTTGCTCAGAATCACCAACTCTTTTGAGTTTGTTTTTACTCCATTCAGTTCTTAACCAGAAGCATGTTTGGTTTAGTCCTCCATAAACCAGCTCCTAATTACTCTACTGGTCCTTTCTTCCAACACCTTTTCCACAAGGCACGTCTTTTTATTTTTGCTGCCAATATTCTAATCACTTCTGTCCTGGTAATCCTATCCTAACTCTACTTAGCTCTGAAAATTCAGTTACCTTAGCTAATGTGTTCCTTGTTTTGTTTAGGGCAATTTGGGTACTTTACATTCTTTTCCCAATTTGACCTACTAGACATGATGTCTGTTTATTTCTCAAGCTTACATATTGGTTCAATGTTTGTGCATTACAATAAACTCCTTTTCACAGTTCTTCTATTTTATTTTATTCATTTATTTATTTATTTTTTTGAGACAAAGTCTCATCATGTCACCCTCAGTAGAGTGATGTGGCATCACAACTCACAGCAACCTCTAACTCTTGGGCTTAAGCGATTCTCTTGCCTCAGCCTCCCAAGTCGCTGGGTCTACAGGTGTCTGCCACAATGTCCAGCTATTTTTTTTGTTGCAATTGTCATTGTTGTTTAACAGGCCAGGGTCAGGTTCAAACCTGCCTTCCTCAGTGTACATGGCCGCTGCCCTACCCACTGAGATATGGCCACTAAGCCATCTTCTATTTTATAAGTGGGCTTTTGCCTCAACTACTCCCACCTCTCTTTATTCACAGAAATAATTTACTATATATATTATATATAATTTACTATATATACTATTTACATATATATACATACATATGCATATATATATATATGTTGACTCCTCCAATTAAAAATAATTAAAACATGCTTGTCCAATCTGTTAGAAAACCATTCATGTCACAAAATCCTTTATTTATATGGTTACAAGGATTGTGGTAAACCATGTAAAAACCTAAGAAACCATTCATGAAAGGTAGCACACTTTCACATTTGTCCCTATTCTCCTTAGCTATACTCATTAAACAGAGATATGTAAAATGAGTATATGTATATGTATATATCAGCTTTATCCTGTCCCATATTCATATAATCACTGTCCTTGGGTCCTCTTGCTTTTCTGTCTAAGAATGTTGTGAAGTTTTCCTTGAAATGTGATTCAGTGGCTCTCAATAGGCAATAACATCCCTTACCAAAAGAAATGTATGTGGAAAGGGTTTGGGTTGTGACAATGACTGGCACAGGGAAAGCTGCTGGCATTTAGAGGGGAAATTCAGGGATTTTAAATATTCTGGAATGCCATGTGTTGGTCCTGTCCAAATACCATTTCTTCCTTATTGAGAAATGCATCTAGAATATGATTGTGTGACATGTAAATGTACATCATAAAATTTTAAGGTGAAAAAGAATGTATAACTAAATTAGCCATTTAGAGAAATAATGTAAAATAATGAACATAACTGATCAAATAAAAAATATTGAAACAAAAATTTTCCAAGGAAACAGACTTATAAATTGTATATTATGTTCATTTAGTTGTGCCATCTTAATTGGAGAGAGAAATTCTAGCTATATTTTTTAGGAAAAAAAGTAAATTATATGAACTATGAATTGCAGAATATTTTTAAGATCACATCTCTTACATCTCTTCCATCTATTCTTTTTTATATAGTCTGGATTAATAAGAACAATGACTTGCCCAATCTGATCCATAAATCTTTTTTTACTTCAGAAATTTAATGTAGAGAGGAGGCAGAAAATTAAAATGGATTCCTGGAAGACTAAAATGGTTAGAGCTATGTGCTATTTGCATAATTTAATTGGTAAAGTTGTAGATTTTGGATGTCAAGAATTCCTGAGACAGTAAATATTTGAATAGCAATTCCTGACGAAAAGACATCAAAAACCTCTACTCCTGGGTCTACTCCTGCTCAAGGCTCTCATAACTTAATATAACTTAAGGGTCATTAGGGTTAATTTGGGTGGGGTTTGAATTAGAAGGCAACTAAAGATAATAGTAAGGCATTCTTTCTGAGATACAGGGTAGAAATGTTTCAAGTATCAGAATGTCAATTAAAGAAAAAAATTCATGATTCTGCAAGTCAAAATGGTCTCTCTTCTCCATATTGAACTAAGGGATCATGGTTTTATCGAGGATGTTGTGGCAAAAACCAGTCAAGTCAACATTTTCTCAATAATTCTATACAATTTAATGTAGAACATATGGGGTGTAAGAGGAGATGGATGCAAAGGAGGGAATAGTTATTATAAGCAAAGAAATGTTGGATATAGAGTAAAGGAAACTTAAATTGGAATTCTGGCTCTACTTCTTCTGAACTATATGATTTGTACAAGTTATTTAATATTTCTCAATATATGCTTTCTTAGCTGCAAAATAGGGGTAATATTACTTGATCTGATAAATCACATGGTTTGTTAGGAATATTTAAATCAGACAGACTGTGTGAAGGCAGCTAAGAGGTCACCTTCTGCATGGCAGGTGCTCATTATAATTGTTGATTCTGAATAACATGCCACATTTTAAAAAGTGTTTAGAAAGAATGAGTTTTATTTTGAATTGAATGTTGTGGCATGTTGAGGATTTTAGTCTGTCTGATGGCTGTTAAATTTAGAAGGAGTTAGTTATAATCAGAGATCTAAAGGCCTTTGGGGCACACAATACTGCCTATGTGTGGTCTACAAATAATGTTAATAACTCAGGATGAACAAATGTTTTCCTCATGGTGACATGAAGTCTATCATGCACTAAGGAATTTCATTGAAGTATGGATCTTGGTAAGAGGTCATAGCAGTATCTTATTGTGTTACATAAAACAAGAAAGTCACAAAACTAGCTGGGAATGAGAAGGTAGGTGTTTGATCACAGTATAATGTTTGAAAATACAGTCTCTGTCCCTCCTTTCCTTCTACCAAAATTTTCAAATAAACAAGACAATTAGGATTATATGAAGCTGGAGGACTGGTTCTTCTCAATTGACCCCAATAGAGAGGCATCCATGCATATTTCCCAGATTGGTAGTTTCTATTATTTTTTCTCCCAAATGTGAAATTTTTTTTTTCTATTAAACACAAAGAGATGGAGCCACTAAGCACCATCAAAGTAAAGCACTAACTCTGCTATTAGAGGGAAATGCAGGAGGTTTACAAACCATATAGTAAGCATGAACCACCTACAGCTTTATTATTTATATTAGGTAAACAGAATAATCATTATTTTTGAAGCATTTTATTATGTACAAATCTTTTATTATAACTTATTTTCTATGAAGAAATTAGTTTTCATATTATTATTTTCATTTTATAAACTAGGAAACTTGGACTCAGAACAGTTCAGTGAACATGTCAATCCTTAAATGCCTCATACCCCTCTTATTTCAAGGTCCTAACACATCTGATTCTTCTACCGGGAATTTTCTCTTGTTCTTTGATCTCCTACCAAGGTTTCTTTTTGCATAGTTACTGCCTTCTTAGCTTTCAGATTTCTACTTAAACATCACAGCATCAGAAAGCCATAATTTCCTATATACTACCACAATTTTACATCTGCCATTTGAACACATTCATATAATATTTTTTCTCCAAATGTGTATTCATATAACACTTTTCCTTCAAAATGTAATTATTACATCATTATTTGAATATGTGTTTTCCTTTCAAGTACGAGCTTCCTTAGTGCAAGATCTCTGTATGTCTTATGATCTGCAATAACTTGAGGCTCAAATTAGTGTTTAGCACATAAGATGCTCAAAAAGTATTTGCTGCATAAATGAAAAAAAATCCTTAAAATCATATAACGCTAGATTTCTTGAGCTATATGTGAATTAGTAGAACTTTGATAGCATTTTTTAAATTTAGATCCTAAGAAAACTGCAATGTCTGAAATATGCAACTAGACCATTCCTTACCTGTTCATAATTTAAGGAAGATCCAAGGTACTCAATACCATTATGAAGCTAGTAGACAGCCCCATAAGATAAGAACTCAAATTCAAATTAGGGGGAGGGGGAGGTGGGAAGGGAATTGGTGTGCTCCTACTTAATTGGCACAATGTAAGGGTATGTGGCACACTTCTTGGGTGTGGGACACAGCTACCCGAGGGATTCTACTTAACAAATGCAAACACTGTGACCTAGTTGTTTGTACCCTCTCATTAACCTAAAATAAAATAAAATAAAAATAAGATAAAATGAAATGAAATGAGAAAGAAAGATAATTAGGTGGGGTGTGCTGGCTCACACCTGTAATCCTAGCACTGTGGGAGACCCAGGCTAGAGGATCCCTTGAGCTTAGGAGTTTGAGACTAGCCTGAACAAAATCCTGTCTCTACAAAAAATAGAAAAATTAGTCTGGCGTTGTGCTAGGCACCTGCACTCACAGCTACTTGGGAGGCTGAGACAGGAGGATCCCTTGAACCTAGGTTAGAGGTTGCAGTCAGCTGTGATGATACTACCAGCACTTTAGTGGGGGAAACAGACAGATACTAGTGGTCAAAAAATAAAATAAAATAATGTATCTTACATTTTTAGAAAGGAATTTCTCATATATTACCTTATTTAAAACTTCATAAAATACCAAGAGGGATTCAGGAAACTACCAGTCACATTCTTCAGGTGTAGAAACAACTTGAGAACATTTGCTTGTGGTGTGTGTGAGAGAGAGGGAGAGAAGGAGAGAGAAACTGAGAGACCTAGAGAGAGGGTAGGGGACAAAAGGAGAGAGGAAAGGTAAAAGAGAATATTTCTTGGAGCAAGCACATATATCACGTATCTTACAAACAAAATCTTCATCTCCTTGGAAGCTGAGGCAAGGTAGCTGACTAGAGACATTAGTCACCATGTCGTCTCATCAAGATGGTATAGTTTTAGATAAAATAAATAAATACGAAAATAAAATATAGCTCAGGTGTGACTCTGAGACAAAAGTGCCAGAACCTATCCGAGATTTCCCAGGAAGAAGTTGCAGAGCGGAATAAAAAGGAGCAAGATTTCAGTAGAAATTAACCCCTGAGAGGCTCAGAGCCCAGAAAAGGTAGGTGGGAGTTTGTTTCTCCTTCCCTCACCTCTCCGGTAGTCAGCGGGCTCCGAGGCGCTGAAGCGCTTCTTCAGCCTCAGGAGTCAGGAAGCTGCGGCGCCCGGAGACCTGGGAGCTTCTTGAGAGCGAAGGGCCAGGCTGCCACCGCCCCGCCCCCGGGGTCAGGGGTCACGAGTCGCGGTTACCTCAGGGGCGAGGGCTGGGGCGGGGCGCCACAGCGCTTCTCTTCACACCTCACACTCCATCTGCTTCATAGCGCAACATCGTTTTTTTGTGTTGTTTTATTTCGAATTGTTTTGTTTTTCACTACAACCTCCAATTCCTGGGCTCCAGCGTTACTCCTGCCTCAACGCCCACCACCACACCCAGGTAATTTTTTCATTTTTACCAGAGACCAGGGGTTCTCGCTCTTGCTCAGGCTGGTCTTGAACTCCTGAGCTCAAGAGAACCTCCCGCCTTGGCCTGTCCAGAGTGCTGGGATTACAGGTGTCAGCCACCGTGACCACCCTTGTTCTCTTTTTATGAGTCATTAAAATTTAACTAAAAATGAGTCATATCATGCCAAAATGATGCTTTTACAAATTTCTATTCGAACATGGGTAGGGGGTTAATTGTCTCTTCTCAGGGGTCAGGAAAACCTGGAAAAAGTTCGTCAGCTGGTTCTAACAAGGTCTACTAGTTATTCTCAAATTTCTATTCTTTGCTGCTTTTTCAATAATGTAACCATCATGTTAGCTGGTCTCACAGTAACCCATAATAAAGGTCCTATTTTTTTTATTATACCTTATATGTGCTAATGTAAGAAGGTTATGATAAAATGGAATGTAAGTAGTATGCTTAAGTCCCGCAAAGTGCCTGCAAACAGAATATGCATATCTTTCTTCTTTCCAATTCTGGTAGCTGGAGCTTGAGCAACTCTATAGAAAGAAGGAGAAAAAGACGTTTGGCATATAGTGAAAATGGCATGAACACAAGTCAAAGAAAACCTAGATCTTTGATAACCATAGACACAACTTACCAGTCATAGACTTTTCTCCTTTTCTTTCTTTCCCTCCCTTTCTACTTCCTTCCCTGCCTCCCTTCTTCTTTTCTTTCCTTCCCTCCCTCACTCTCTTTCCTCCCTCCCTCCCTCCTTCCCTTCCTTCCTTCCTTCTTTCTTTTTCTTTCTTCTTCCTTTTTCCTAGATAATTTCTACAAGTGAAAGAAATAAGCTTTAATCTCCGTTAGGGCATTTTTTTTTCATTTGTGATTGAGTCTAAACCTAAGGACAGAATAGTCAATTATGAAATAAAGACCAGGACAGTCAAAAATAAAGGTATAAAGAAAAACTTTATGGGTGGAAATTGGGTAGCAATATCAGAAAATGATAATTCATTTTTCTGGAGTATATGGTGCCTGGAAACTTTCAGGACTCAGAACATAATACCCCCAAACATAGTACCTTGGCAATTAAGAAAAACTCAGAAGTAAGAAGATCACTCTGACTTCCTGTTTTAACTCCTTGGAAGCATGCCCATAAATTAATTATTTGACCCACTTCCCCTAAAATTAGATCCTAAGACTCTCATTTCAGAAGAGTCCATCCCTATACTCTGAGGCCAAGAACAATTTGAATAAACAGGTCTCCCTGAATTTCTCCCATTTTATAACCATTGGATCATACCCTTTTTTGTCCAATGACACTTCTGCATGACTGTCTGTAAAAACAGACAGTTTTCCCTCGTCTTTGGGTTTTTGTCTCTGACGTCTCCCTTGTCAGGGAAAACTTCAGTTAAATATGTTTGTTACACCTTTCTCTATCATTTATTATAGTGGTGTCATCCACAAACAAATCTTGCAATGGGCGAGAAGATAATTAACTTTTTCTACCCTAGAGATTCATAGTTGGAGGTGATGCTACAAAGGTAGTTTTGGGTCAGGCAGCGCTGTTCAAGCCATGCTAAGGCGTTTAGATTCTAAAAAGAACTCTCTGTCATAAATAGACCTGCAATAAGAATTAGAAGGCTGTCTCATATAATGGTGGAGGATTTCAGTGAGTTTGTAAAAATATCCTTCTGATTCGGGCATATGGCTCTCTTACATCTTTCAACCCAAAGGAGGATGTCTTTATTCTTTTTTGAAATGCAGACATTCTGCAATTGTGCTTTAAGAGTTAATTATTATTTATATTGATAGCAGCCCCCGAATCAATCTAATCCCACTGCCTCTGCTCCTGGGTGGCTACAGAGAATGTGACAAACAGGAAAAGTCTAATTTAAGAAAGGCACCTGTCAGAAAATCGAGCATCTTACCCTAAGGATACTATCAACCCTGGAGAATTTAGTCTCCTGATGTAATAATGTCTAACTTGTCTCATTCAGTGACTATGTTGACATGTAATGCATGGCAGAAGAATAGAAAGGGAAAGAAGTTGCAGAAATTTGTATGACTTATTGACAGTATATTCAGTGCTGTACAAAACCAGAAAGAAAGGTTTTCCTTTCTTTTTTTTTTTAACTGGTATTGAGATAAGCTGTGAACAATAACAGAAGGAAAGAATATGTTTGAAACATTATGCCTTTCTTTAAAATGATTATTTGCAGATGTATATAAGATTTCTTTCCTAAGAAAATAAATAGTCTTTAGGAAACCTCACCTAAAGAGAAATCAATTCCTTTTTTTTTTTTTTTTTTTTTTTGTAGAGACAGAGTCTCACTGTACCACCCTCGGGTAGAGTGCCGTGGCGACACACGGCTCACAGCAACCTCTAACTCTCGGGCTTACGCGATTCTCTTGCCTCAGCCTCCCGAGTAGCTGGGACTACAGAAGATAAATCAATTCTTCACATGGCAGAAACATGCCAGGCTGCGTCATTGTCATGATAAAACATCTTTCTTTTCTTTCTTGTCCAGGTATCTGTGAGCCAAACATATGTAGTAAGTGACTGGAGTTAGTATTAGATGCTATAGATGATGGTGTGATCTGCTAAAACAGTGGTTTTCAAACTTCCTAATGTTGCGATGTATTTTCATTGTTACAAAGGGGTCATGACCCACAGGTTGAAAACCACTGTCAGCTAAAATATATAAGAACAAGTAATTTAATTTACAAACTTGCCACCGTGGGCTTACATTGGCAGCACTACCAAAAAGTCAGTAAAGCTCCTTAACCTTGGCACTTCAGTGTCTCACAGTTGTGTGCATGTCAACATGTTGTAGTGTCTGTTTGTGAGTGGCATTTATTATTGTTGTTTCAAATTTTTGTTTGCCATCACAGACTGTTGGAGCTTGAATTATAGCAATGAACAAACATTAAATTTCTTGCTAAACTTGACAAGAGTGGAAGTAAAAGCAAGGACATGTAAGTTAGTACAATTTTATGGGGATAATGCCATGAAGAAAACAGTGTACGAATGGATTAAACATTTTCTTGAAGGGAGAGAAAGCATCACTGATGAAAAGAGGTCAGGGCAGCCAGTAGCAAAACTGATGAAAACACTGCAAAAATTTGTCAAATTGGGCCTCAAAATCATCAACTGACTGTGAGAAGCCTAGTAGATAAAGTAAACATAGAATAATAGTTAAGGGGCGGCGCCTGTGGCTCAGTCAGTAAGGCGCCGGCCCCATATACCAAGGGTGGCGGGTTCAAACCTGGCCCCGGCCAAACTGCAACCAAAAAATAGCCGGGCGTTGTGGCGGGCACCTGTAGTCCCAGCTACTTGGGAGGCTGAGGCAAGAGAATCGCTTAAGCCCAGGAGTTGGAGGTTGCTGTGAGCTGCGTGAGGCCATGGCACTCTACCGAGGGCCATAAAGTGAGACTCTGTCTCTACAAAAAAAAAAAAAAGAATAATAGTTAAGAAAACCTTAACTAAAATCTTGGCCAACAACTCATGGGTCTTGCATCACAACATTATCAGCTCACACAACACTATCTGTGAGGGAGTTTTTAGCTAGTAAACATATAACTATATTGGAAAACCCTCCCTACTCACCTGATCTGGGCCCCCAGTGAGTTTTTTCTTACCTGAAGATAAACAATAAAAAGAAAACATCATAATGACATTTAGGACATCCAGGGTAATATGACTATAGCTTTAATGGGCATTCCAGAAAAAAAGAGTTCCAAAATTTCTTTGAAAGGTGGACTAGGTGCTCACATTGGTGCATAGCTTCTTAAGGGGAGTACTTCAAAGGGTGACCATGGTGTTATTCAGCAAGGAGGTACATAGCACTTTTTCTAGGATGAGTTTGAGAACTTAATTGTCTAACCTCATATCTACCTATCTGGAATATTCCTGCAGAAAAGAATGCTCCTTTAGAGATATTTGTGGTTTCTATTGACTCCTGTTTTCTTGTAGCTGTAGTTTACATACTGGACTTTCTGGTCCCTAGTCTACTTATACCCCCCCAATAAAAATTCTGCTTTCAGTGCTTGGTAATAACTTATAGGTACCTGTGAGAGGCAGAGGGGGATAAAGTAAAACATTTTTCAGTTTCTTCTTGCACTATAGAATCTCTGACTCTTACATACAAAATTAATGTAGAGAATTTTTAGTTTCTCATGTCTATAATCTTGACCTTGGCCATGAGTACTCTCTTTCAATTCTAGCTCTTAAATATAAATCTGATTTTCCTTCAAACTGGTTTGTGATTATGAGCTTTCCCAACATCAGTAGGAATCTTCAATTCAGTGATTCCAATTTCTATTGCTTCCAGTTTTAATTTAGCAGCATTGCCTTGAATATCCCCTACTTCTTAGTACTGGTAACTGCTATCATTCTAATGGGTTGTAGTTAACTTTTAAAACTCCACTTGATATTTTCAAAATTGAGGTCAGCAGTTATTAATCACAGTCCTGGTTGATACCAGGTTCACTGTCTGTGTGCAACTCATACACCATCATATCAAAATCTAGAGATTGTGTTAGTGAATAATAGGTAATGGCACGGGAATTATAGCATCTGATGAGTGAGAAAGTCTAAGAAGTAAAGCATGAAATATGGCCAGAAATAAGGGAAGAATCAGAAAACAGGAACTCTAGAAATAGCTGAAGACAACTTGAACACAAAACAAAGTAACTTGTAGAAGTTATTAGATTCCAAAGCAATGCTAATTTGTCAAAAGCCAAGTGAACAAACGGTCTGTGAAGCTAGTGAATGATGCCCCATGATCATATCAATGTACACAGCTATGATTTAATAAAAAAAGAAAACAATTCTACTTATAATAGATTGTAAAAGAATAAAGTATTTAGAAATAAATTTACCAAAATAAAAAAAAAGGATAAACAGAAAGCCATTGGCAGCAATATGAACTTAAAATCAATTGGATTTTAGCTTTGCAAGAAAGCCTCTTTGCAGAGAGTTTAGTCTACTGAAGCCAATGGTAGAACTTGCAAGTGATGGTAATTGAACCTATTAGGGAGGTAAAAAATTCTTTAATAGGATTGCATAGGGTAATACAGGCTTAATGCTAAAGTAAGATTCTGAAAAAAAAATTGCCAGCTTCCTTTTGATGAGATTCTTTATTCACAGATACTACTAATAACCAGCACTATTCTAGGCACAGGAGTATCAAAGATAGATAAGAAACAGGGGCCAAAATCTAGGAGCTAATGGGATGACAGGGAAAAGGTCTTATGGATAATTGATTATTAGCAACAGATTTCTGTCACTGCATTTTTAATTTGCCAATATTCCTCAGAAGTTATTATAAGACAGATTTGTGATATGTCTGAATAAGAATAAAGAAATAATAATATTAGTGGGAGTTAATAAAGCTTTTAATTAAGGGATGCCTGACTGGGGCAGAGGTAGTGTATGTGGCACATTATCAGATTAACAATATGGAAGAAAATAAGAGAGAATGACACCCACATTTTTGGTATCTGGAAATGGCTAAGAGTATTTTCTGAAATAAAGGGCAAATAAAGAAGGGAATTTTCCTTTGTGTAGGGGTGGGTTGGGGAGCCAGTTCTGAGTGGCTGAAGTCTATAATGGCTCAATTACTTGTTATCTTGAAATAATTTTCGGGAAAGTGGACTTTTCAATCATGTGGTCCATGTGGCTAGAACAACTCAGCTGAGAAAAATTCCTTCATTTGTTCCCTTTAGTTGATACAAGGGGGTTGAACTATCATGAATTTTTCTTTGTTGGCTTTATATAGACTGAGCTCAAAGAAATACCAACCAAGGAAGATGTTTCTCATCTGCAGTAATGTAGATTACAGCAGGAGAGGTGACTTTTTTTTTTTTTTTTTTTAACAAAAGTAGTTTGCGATCACATCTATATAGGTGGGATAAAATGATGAAAGACCACAATTATACAGAAATGCTCTCTATAAAAATATTGGTTTAATTATCTGTATCATTTCAGAGTTCATGGCCTTAAAGATATTTGATCATGTCTCTTAAAAAAGTGTTAACAGTTGTATTAAAAAGAGACTTAACATCAGAAAGAACTGGCTTTGAATCTGGTGTCTTCTGTCTAGTAACAATTAGCATTTATCATATTATTCCATTTCAAGAAATCTAATTTATTCATCTAGAAAAAATAAATTATCACAGAACTCACCTGGCCATACTATATCCTGTATATTGTATCTTGTATACTATTCTGAACATTTTAAACATACACAGTTGTAACTTTGACCTTTTGAGGTAGTGACTGCTACTATCCCCATATTAAAAATGAAAAAGTTAAGACAAAAAAAGGAAACAAACACTAGCTGAAGTTATAAAGTTATTAAGTGGTAAGTCTATAAAATTAAGCCCAGGGATATTTGCCCTCAAAATGTGAAGTCTTTTTATTTTACAGGAGAGTATGTGCTTCTTGAAGGCAGGGATACGTTATATATTGATTACTTTTGTATACCACTCCAGGTTCTGTTAGAATATTTTTTACATATTAAATGAAAGTAATGATTTCTGTAAAGATAAATGAAAGAGCAAATTGCCAAGAAATTCGATTTGCCTATTATTATTTCTTACTTTGTCCAAACGTCTGTGTTTTTGTTTTTCTGAATATAAAAATAATATAAACCTAGACTATAAAAATAATAAAAGCAATCAAGTCAAAAGATGAAAATAAGAATGAGGGCCCCTATTTGTTTTCTTCAATAGTTACTCAAACAGAGAAACTCTCAAATCTTAATAGCTTATCACAATCAAAGATGATTTCTCACTCAAAGTCAAAATGAATATTCCCGAGGGGTTCCTTTTCATAGGCAAGTCCTGATTCAAGAAGGTGCATGTATCACCTTCCGGTGGTGATGACTAGTCTCACCTTTCTGCCCTGATTAAGGATGGGAGAGGAGCATAGATCTTTGCTGGACAGTTGTAGATCTAGGTAGTTTCTTAAGCTAACACCATATTGCATGTTTTGTTAGTATTGTGTCACCAACAGAGACTTACTCTTCTGAAGATATTCCTACAGGAACCATAACACCCATGTCCTTTTGAATACAGAAGAGGAGGAATTTTTTTAAAGCACCTATGGTGTACTGTACTCAGCACTGTGAGGAAGGCATCTTACCTGAGATATGGACACACAATAATGCTGTAGTGTCATCAGTGAGTGAAATAGTAGTAGTTAGACCAAGATAAATGCATTCAATCTCACACTTTATAGTCAGGGCAAAAATTCTCCAAGTAAGTTATTCAGGAAAGCATCTTGTAGAACTCAAAGCATAAATACAATGTAGGCAGACTAGAGGGAGGGGAAAGAAATTGCAACATATAGGAGGTTGAGGAAACCATGCATCAGGGTTTAGCTCTTACAGAAATCAACACTGTTAATAATGAACCAAATCTTATGAGATTGTCACATATGACAGTCTTTATGAATGACAAAAGGCTTTTAGCCAATTGATGATAAAACTGAATTAATTAAAATGTACAAGATCTCTCAAAGTGATTTAAAACACTGTAATGTTTTGAAAAAGATTGGTATAAATTGACACAGCTTCATCATTTTATCCCAAGGGCATAAAGTAATGCATTTTTAAGAAGGTTTTGCTGTGACATGGTGTTTGTTTCAACTGCTTTCCGTTTGGGGTATCTATTTGGTCTAGCATTTAGAAAGAACTTGATGTAATCAAAGGAAACTATAACACAAATCACAACTGTCAACTCATAGTTTTGGGCTTTAGCAGACTAAGATGAATTACTTCATCATTGAATAAATCATTACTAATCATAATTTGTGTTTGTACTTGGACTGTGCTATTGAGACTGGCGTCACTACAGCCTGCCCAGAACTAATTGCTATAAATGTGCCAGATGTTGTAAAAATCTGGACACATTTGTGATAAAGCTGAATGGTGCAAATTTGGTATGAAGCTAGAAGTGCATGATTTAGGGGTACAATCTATATTTCTGACATTATAGGTCAAAGATATATAGTAAGTATAGAGAGCCTTTATTAATATTGTAAAAGGTTATTTCCCTCTGTACTAAAAACCATTTTTTTCTTTTATGTCTTGATCCTAATAGATCAGGGCTTGGCTATAAATTTCTGTGCTCTCAAAAAAGGGCATCAGTCTGTGAAAAACAAAACAAAAAATGTTTGAATTAGAACATTGTTTTCTTTATTTTAGACATTAACAGAGAAGACACCTGCCTTGTTACACACAGAAATACATAATAAAATGGAATGTTTCTATTCTTTAAGAGTCCTATGATTAAGACAAAAATAATGTTAGGAGAGAAAAAAACTGCTTGGGCACTTTCTGACTTCACTTAGAATTAAGCTGTGTATGTCCACATTAAATAATAAGCAAACATTACTTAGAGGTTATGGGTATCAATATTTCCATTTTCTATGCATTGTTATGGTAATAAAGCCCTTTAGTCAAGGAAAATATGAAGCCATAAAACTTAATGCTCTATTTGAGGAGCAATTACAGCAAATTATAAGCAACTGGGCTATACAAAACTGTGAAGAATAAAATTTGAAAGTATAATAATATACTATAAGCATTTATGTAGCTGATACTATCCATTTATTTTAAGTGTCAGTCTTTCTGAAGATAATTACCAGAAAAATCTGGATTTCTGAAATAATTATTATGTTGATTACTTAGAAGGATAGGCTTCAAATAAAATTGTGATTAAGAATTTTTAATAGAGTTCTGGTATAAAATGTCACATTTACTATTTCATCTCATTTAAAGCAATAGAGAATATTAAGCTTGCTTCAAAGTAACTGTGTGTATATGTGTATCTGTGTTTATGTGTGTTTAATTAATTTTGCAAGACAGTTGTATATTTATTGTTAACTATTTCTGACTAAATATTACAGGAGTTTTATAGACCTTTAAGCATTGCTCTCATGATATTTCCAAATTAAAATCAATATGCTTTGAAATATACTAAATGACTAAATTCAAGTACATATGAACTACCATATGTAGTCTATAAAATTCACCACAGTGGGTTTTTTTCTGCATTTGCTTTCATTAAACTATAAAAGACTAAAAGCCATGTGTAACCAAATGTGCTTATATTATACATGAATTAAGTTATGTACAATGAATAATTATTAATGTCATCTCTTTAAATCTATTTTTTAGACTTATTTAGTACCTGTTTGGTAATTTGGGCAGTATTAATATTTAATTCTCATTTAATTTTGTTCTTGCTATTTTTGATGAAAATAGTATTAGTAAGCCAATTCAATTGAACATTATTGCCAATTTTATTTTTTTTCCCCAGAGTCTCAAGCTGTCGCCTTGGTTAGAGTGCTAAGGCATCACAGCTGACAGCAACTTTGAACTCTTGGGTTTAAGCGATTCTCTTACCTCAGCTTCCCAAGTAGCTGGGACTACTGGCACCCGGCACAAGGCCCAGCTATTTTTTGGTTATAGTTGTAATTTCTGTTTGGCAGGGCCTGGCTGGATTCGATCCCTCCAGCTCCGGTATATGTGCCTGGCGTTCTAACCACTGAGCTACAGGGGCCAAGCCTGCAGATTTTAATTATACCTCAAATGTTTACAATTTGCTTTGATAGAATATTCTTGTTTCTCCATTCATATTTTTTAAAAGACATTTTTATCTTCACCCATTCATATATATTCTTAGGGATGATTTGCAGTTAATAAGGAGAGATGAACTTAAATAACTATATAATGAATCATTCTAACCCTTTAGAGCAGGGATGTCCAACCTGAGGCCCAGGGGGCCACATGCCAATTTGTGAGGACTTTTTTTCTCATATGTGGTATCAAATATCACAAAAACTATACATGGACTTTTTTTTTTTTCTTTTTGCTAATTAGCTTCCCTTAATATTTGTGTATTTAATGTGTGGCCCAATACAACTCTTATTCTTCCCATGTGTGAAAGAGGAAAAAAAGTTTGGACACCTCTGGTCTATAGAATTCTATAGAGACTTTGGAATTCTTAATACATCATTTTTGGCTGGGCATGGTGGCTCACGCCTATAATCCCAGCACTCTGGGAGGCCAAGGCAAGTGGGTCACCTAAGCTCATGAGTTTGAGACAAGCCTGAGGTAGAGAGAGACCCCCGTCTCTAAAAAGTAGCTGGATATTGTGGTGGGCACCTATAGTCCCAGCTACTTGGGAGCCTGAGGCAAGAGAATCACTTGAACCCAAGAAGCTGAGGTTGCTGTGAGCTATAATGCCACAGCACTCTATTGGGGGCAACAAAGACTCTGTCTCAAAAAAAAAATCCTTTCTTATTGCATGTCTATATGAATTAAATAAGAGAATATGATGTTGACATAAAATCTAGTGTGCTATCTTAGCCCTTTTGTACTTCTCTGATATGTGGCCATACCCACAGTAATTGCTAAAATGGTAAACCTGGGTTATAATGTCTTTACAAATTAACCCACCAACAAGCCAATTGGCTCAGAGATGGGCACTTGTTTACCTGTTATTAACAAGTTAATAACTTTCACTTAAAAATGAAAATAAGATAACCATATTAAATTAGATAACTGGGCAGTATTATCTCTGAGCTGAAATATCTATTGGGATGGGATTACTAGGGCCATGGGAACCCAGAGATAGGTGGTGCTAGAGAAGAAACTATTAATAGCAGATTAAATTTTTATTCTGGGATTAGACCTAACATACACAGAAAGAAAAATTAGACCATCTAATATATACAAGTGAATACTAAGGAAGTGCTTCAGTTGTTGAATTTTATATTCAAGTATCAGCCTCCAGGAAGTGTGTTTTCTTTTGTGTTTGTTACGGATGTCTAAAAAATTGAATCTTTGCATCCTCCATTATTACCCTTTTACTGGAAGCTACTTTTAATAGGTTTCTTTAACTTACAATAAAAAATATAGAGGAAAGGGTAGAGAAAAGAAGTAGAATAAATTAAGAAATTAGTAAGAAATGAAACCATAATATTCTAAGGTGGCTTTTTATTAAGTTGAAATTTTAAAGGATTAGTTCTAAAGAATAATCAACCAAAATGCCCATGGTTAAAAGCAACAGAAAATGGATTCCTGAAAAATATTTGGGGTCTAAAATCTGTGGTCCTGGTTCCTGACAATAATTAAGCATTCTGGGGGACCCTTTATGCCAAATAATTATTCAACTAATTATTGAATTAGTCAACTAATTATTTAGTCAATTAATTATTTTTTATAAATTTATTTTCTAGACTGAGTCCTCAGTGCTCTAATGTGGTGGATTTTATCATCTAATAGGTAAAAATAGTAATAAAGGAAAATTAACACATATAAAAAGAGACAAAAGTAGTAAAAGCAAGAGAAAGTGAGAAAATGAATCAAGGGTAGCCGAGACCTCAGAAAAGAAACAAGAGCATAATAGAAGATAATAAGGAAAAGTCAGCAGAGTTCTATCCAACACTTCATTTGTAGTTCAAAGTCATGGCCATATGTTAAAATCAATTTCCACAGCAACTAGGTGCTTGTTCACCAAGTACCATTATTCTAGAAGACTCTAGAACATTCTGAATCTATGGAGAGGAAAAATTCAGCATTCATTAGAATTTCCCCTATTCCCTGAAGACTTCATTCTTTTAGTCAGGCTTTTAATCTTTTCTTTAAAAATCCCTAGTCTAGATTACTCGTATTAATTTTCTTGCTTCTTTGGGAAAACAACAGAGTTTTGTTATTGAGAAATAATATAGATAAAATTTATAAATTATGTTTTAACTATGACTGATTGTGGCTTTTAATTCTTTCAAAAAGTTTTTGATATTGTCTAAAGTATGCAGAGTTCCTTTTAAAAGAATGTAAATACGTTTATGACTAATAAAATTTTCTCATATTGAGCTTTCTCATATTAGTCTAAGAAAAGCACATGACCTAAGATCCACCACATTAAATGAAAATAAGCCAAGAACCTAAGCAAACTACATCCAGTGTCCTACCAATTCTGTCTCTATATAAAAGGGATACCTTTAGGTTTCTGTTTCTTTATTATGTCTTCTAAATTCTAGTACACAAGTCCTTCCCTAAGGCAACTGTGTACCTATTTTGGGGGGCAGAGACCAGTGTGTACTAATTGTGTACCAAGCCACACGTTTCTAATTTTCAAGGCCAAAAAGTTTCACTTGAGTGTCATGTTAAAGTCCCTTTGCTCTTCCTAAGCGTCAGATTGATACAGATGGCTAGTATATGTTCTTACATAAGAGACCATAACAGATTGGGCACTTCAGTCTCAATGTCTTCTATAAAATGGAGTAAATTAATTACCTAATAGGCTACACTGAAGATTAAATGGGGATATAAAAGTAAATGAAATACTTACCAACTAATAATATTCAATGGATGCTTACTTATACTGATAAGCTCTTGTCATTTTAATATTTTATCATTTTATTTTGCACATACTATCTAGATGAACAAAGCACAGCTGAGACAGAAATAAAGGAAGACATTTAGTTAGCAATATCTGAGTCAAATTCAGCTGTAGTCTAATTCTTCCAGGTGACTTCAATACCTGGTTAATCATTTGAATTCTTCAATTATCTTCGAGCCCTTAGATATCATATTGTTACTAGCATTTCTTTGCCAGATACCCTGGTCTTGAGAAACCAGAAAATGAATTCATGGACTACCACGAATGATGGGACATGTTTTTATTGATAGATAAGAGAAGAGGGAAAACACAGCCTCCAGCATGGTGGAGGGGGTCCCAAGTGGGTAGTCGAGTTGGTCCTCTGTGTAGGGACTTAAATTCAGCTTCTCTTTCCCTGTGGGCAGGGATTTGGGGAATGGAATGTATGTTTTAAATATGCAACAACCATTAACACCAGAGGCCTGTGGGCAGAAGTTAATTTTAAAACTGCCATTGTGTAGGAATGTGGTCTTATTTGGGGCATTCCATCCCTTCCCAGGAGTGCCAGCTTAGAAGGAAATTGATCAAACTAGTTTATGAGCCTCCTTGGCCCCAGAAAATGGGGTTTGTGTCCAGCCCTCAGTGGAATATGTGTTAATAATTTTAGCTTCTGGAAGAACAATGAATGAACATCTGCTCACATATAATGTGACCTCCTAGATGCTGGGCAAAACCTGTCCCTTTATCACATGTTCAGCCACCAAATCAGAATGTTTTAAATTCTTTCTTAGCACTATGGACACAGAAGCTACTAGCAGTTTCCAGAAGTTTTCCATTATCCATCTCAATAGATTTATCTCATATTGAAGGGACTTATTTCTTTCATCTCAAATAATTATTTAATTTTTCTCTGCCTGGTGGTCAAAATGGAGAAGAGCAATAAAGATAGTGAATCTGGGATGTACTAAGATGTTCTAAGATTCCTAACACAGTAACCAGTGTGATGAAAATGTGTCAAACGGTCTATAAAACCAGTGTATGGTGCCCCATGATTGCATTAATGTACACAGCTATGATTTAATAAAAAAAAAGTTTCCTTATCAATCTATCATCTTGATATTACAATATTTATTAGTTATTGATCTGAGAGACAAGCATTTAAATCTTAAAGATCACAGTGTAAGAATATACAGTATTTTGATGTCATTACTTTGAAAAAAATTGTAGCCCTTTTTTGATTTTCATTTATAATGGGTCTAGATTACAATGGCTAAGGTTAATGAGACAATTAACTTTATACATGATACCTATCACAAAGATTGTTTTTCTATAATTAACCACTGTTACTTCTAGCAGAGTTCTTTGTACTCATAAATGTATTTTTTTCAGGAGCATTCAAGGCTTAAGGGAATTATTCTGAAAGTTTCAAAAGCATATCGAAAATCCAAATGTAGAGATATTTAATTAAATTTTGCTATGAGAGATGAAATGAGCAGGAATCATGTGAAATGCGTATTTGTAGTAGTCAGCAGTATATCAGTTTCTGAGTAGATAGATACAGGCATTCATGTGAGAGCTTTGAGTGTGTTTCCAGAACCTTCTGTTTGACCTTTTCTTAAGTCTGTTTTTCAAATGTGCTTGTTTTCTGACTGATGTATTCAAAATGCTGTTTTTCTGCTGACAGTGCCCAATTTTGTTGTTTTATGGGGATGCAGCTCAAGAAATTTGCGAAGACATAACCAGTAGCTCGTGTACAAAAATGGATTTTAGAAATTGAAAAGCTGTAAAGTTTCTTGTGTTCTCTCCCCTCACAGTGAAGCTTGTCAGCACCTCATGCAAATTAGTTTTATAATTTTAAGGACTCAGATCTTTAAAGGTATACCCACCCTCAGATTTTGCTGGCTTTGATGGGCCTTTCCCCTCTTCTATATCACTGAGACTTTAAGTGACTTCCTTTAGGTGCTCAGAGAGGAAAGGAGTCATTTTGACAGAGGAGGCGGCAAGCAACTGGTAACTGAAAAACAAGTTTGTTTGTTTGTTTTATTAATCTTTAAATATTCTCTAGAGGTTCTTATTTCTATTATGCTCTAGTCAGTGTTGAGTGAAGCAGTAATTAATTTGCTTTCCTGCTATTGTATAAAATTCTCTATTTCATTTGATGCTTTCTGAGAATTTCAAGGCTTTCTTCTTTCTTTTTTTCCAAAATGACACAATGACATATCTCTGTACACTGGTGTCCTAATTAGTTTAGCTCCTGACATAATTTTAATTAGCTTTATGATATTTCTGGCTGACTTTTCTTCATTGACAATTGCTACTGTACTTTAAAGAAAATGATGATGTTTATGTTACAACCTCATTTACTGTTTGAAATCCTCCTACATCCATCACAGAAAAGAGAATGTTTTTCTCTTTACTAACAGGAAGCTGAAGTTACAGTAAAACAAACAACGGATTTCTCCTCTTATCAGCCCCTTTTTTTGACATCTGTCCCTGAAGTCTAAAACTGTCTTTGTAGAGAAGCAATCACTCAGCAATGCAGCCTCACTGCATTCTCCATCAGAACCAAAAATTCCCAACGATGTCTGCGGATTGTAGCAACATATGGCCTAAGGGAAGCTGAACTTTTTTTTTTTTTTTTTGATGCTGGTATATAGCTCTGTGAAGGTTTTCTCATATTATTTTACACTACTTCGCTACTGTAGTTTTTCTGTTCTTCTAAATTGGAAACATACTTCTCATTTCGTTCCACAATTATTGAGTTTCCCTAGTGGGTTAGCCTATATGAATCTCTTGTAAGATGGTGAACATTTAATATATCTACAACCTCATTCCCAAATTACCTGAAAGATGTAAAACAGTAGTTTGGGATTTAAAATCTATTGTAGAAAAACCCTTTTCCAGCTGCTAAATAACAATTTGAATCAGTTATTAAAAAACAACATTCAATCTCTAGCTCCCACTCTTGCTTTTAAGTACAGAATGGTTATAGAGGAAATATTAGAATCAGGAATATCTGGTCTGTTTCATCTAGGGTAACTAGATTCATTTTGCAAATGTAATGAGTGTACATATGCAAAAAAAAATCAGATATAGTTTATAACTGTTCTTTCTTTTTTTATTGTTTGGGACTTAGTGAGGGGACAAAGAACCAAGTTACATTGATTTAATTTGTTAGGTAAATTTCCTCTTTTAATTGTGTCCTATCCCCAAGAGATGAACCTTGGGGTGAACCTCCACCCTCCTCCCTCTCTATCCCTCTCTCCATTCTCCCATTCTCCCACCCCCCACCATATACTAGGTCATCAATTGTACTCATATCAGAATTGAGTACATAGAATTGGCCACCAACCCAGGAATGGATTAAAAAGCTGTGATATATGTATATGTATATCATAGAATACTATTCAGCTATTAAATGAGATGGAGACTTTACATCTTTTGAATTAACCTGGATGGAGGTAGAATGCATTATTCTTATTAAAGCCCCTATAGGTCATTTGGCACTTATTTCTGGCTTCTTGCAGAATTTTTTCTTTCATCTTGATTTTGGACAGGTGCATTACAATGTATCTTAGACAAGCTCTGTTTGAATTGAAATGACCCAGGGTTCAAGATCCATGTGAAAGGAGTTTGTCAGGATCTTTAGTAAAACTTGGGAAGTTTTCATTTGTGATAGTCCCCAGTAGGGCTTCCATACCTTTGCAACAATCTTCTTCCCCTTCAGGAATCCCTATAATCTATATGTTTGAACGCTTTATGGAGTCTTGTATGTGAGTTCTCTATGTGACCGTTCTGTTTTCTCTCTCTTCTTTTCTGCCTCTTTAACTACCTGGTTTAACTTGAAAACTTTATCCCCTAGTCTGAGGTTCTTTCTTCTCCGTGGTATAATCTATTTTTATACTTTTCACTGCATGTTTACATTCCCTGATTGTCTTTTTCATTACCTTAAGCTATCCCATATCCTTTCTATATTCTACATATCTCTCTTCTGACTTGTGGTTTTGTCTTTCCATTTTCTCATCCAGTCTCTTTATTGCCTTCATCATCCATATTTTAAATTCCATTTTTTCAAATCCATTCATTATTTATAGGTAGAATCTTCTGTAAAAGCTGCCTCATGGTCCCTTGAAGGAGTTTCTCTCTTTTGGCTTTTGTTGTGCCTAAATTTTTCTGTTGATTCCTTCTGGTTCACCTCCTTTTCTTCCTTTTTCCTTCTCATTCCTCCTGGGCTTCAAATTAACTTGTCTCAGAGTTTAGGTGTTGCAGATGCCTCTGGGTGTGAGGCCAAAAGGAGGAAAATAGTAACAAGTGACCAGGGAAAAACAAGACGAAAAGAAAGAAGAAAAAAGAAGGAAAGAGTAAAAGAAAATAAAAAGAAAAAAGGAAAGGGGAAATAATGAAAAAAAAATTGAAGAACTGGAGAGAAGGAGGACAGGAAGCGTGGTTGAGAATGAAAGAAATGGTATGATCAGCACTGTGCTAAGGCCTTGCCTGTAACTCAAGGTTTTCAGGGGCTGAGTTCAGTGGGTGCCTTGAAATCAAGCACTCCTTACCAGCCTTGGCAGTGCCAGACTATTCCTCTGCCCAATAATAGGAAGAGAAGAAAAAGC
This sequence comes from Nycticebus coucang, assembly GCF_027406575.1. Lineage (NCBI taxonomy): Eukaryota > Metazoa > Chordata > Mammalia > Primates > Lorisidae > Nycticebus > Nycticebus coucang. The sequence continues at coordinate 161,474,824 of NC_069781.1, forward strand.
AAAAATGAAAAACAAGAAGGAAAAATTAAATAAGGATGAAAAAGAAATAGAAAAATTCTTCAGTGTGATCTTGCCAATAATTTCTTCCTAGGGCCAAAGGTAGTAAGGTCTACTGGCCTCCTTGAGCCAGACCACTACTGTGGCCTACCTGCCAGACCACAGCTGTGTCAACCAGCTCTCAGATAAAAAAAGAAAGAAAACAACAAATAATAGTAAAATAAGGATAGATAAAGGATGTTAAAAATACCATTGAATCAAATAAAGGAGGGAAATGTTGAGCAAGCAATTTATGTGGGAGAGATGAGAAAAGTAGAAGAGTCTCTATCTAAAGAAAGAATGTAGAGGAGTGAAATAGGGAGAGACAATAAACGAGGCTGAAATACAGTTGCCAAAAAATACAGGAGCCCTTGTTCTCTAGATGGAACTGAAAATAGAAGTAAAGAAAAGTACTAAACAAATTAACAAAAAACAAAACACATCAAAAAGGAACAAACAAAGTTATAATAGCCAAAAAATAGGCAACCTCAACAACAAAGAGAAGGAAAAAAAAACAAACAGGAAAAAGAAAAAAATACTAACAACAACAGAGACAGGAAAAAAATTTTATATATATATAATATAAAACTTACATATATATAAATATATGTATTATATATATATATAGTTTTTACCCATTCTTCCAATCTTTCCACTTAACATGCAGCTTCCTCTGAAAATTGAAAACCTAGGAAAGGCTCCCTCCCATCCCCAGACCTCCCTGGAGGGGCTGCCCATTCCCATTGCTTGAAAAAACTTGCCTAGTGTGTCTGTGTCTGTGTGTGTGTGTATCTATCTATCTAATCTTATCTATCTATCTATCTATCTATCTATCTATCTATCTATCTATCTATCTGAAGGGACCAACTGTAATAGAAATATATTTATGTTGCCGTATACTGCTAGGACACCAGGTGGTGCTGTGGTTGTAGGGAATGGATAACAGAGCCAGTAACTTCTCTCTAGTTCCCTGGCATAGTCCTATTTCCCAACTTAATTTTCAGCAGAGATCACCTGATTGTTTCCTCAGCATTCATACCCCACTGTATTGGGATCTTAAACTCTCTAGAATCCTTCAGAAGCAGGTCTCACAATGCCCCCTGACAACAATTCCTGTGGGGTGTAGGAGTCTGTTTCCAGTAGGGGTCAGATCCCAGCAGGCAGAACTAAGAAGGCGGTGCCTTAGGCCCCCAGTAAGAGGCCCACCCTCATGACCTTGACTGGACTTTCCCACAGTGGCAGCCCTGGCCACCAAGACCTTCCCAGTAAAGCTGAATTCTTTCCACCAAACTGATGGCAAATCTACTCCAACAAGCACTCAAATATGGCTGCCGTATATTGTTCAGTTTTGTCCATTCTTCTAATCTTTCCACTCAATGTGCAGCTTTCCCTAAAACTGAAAACTTAGGAAAGGTTCTCTTCCATCCCTGGACCTCCCTGGAGGGGCTGGCCATTCCCATGGCCTGCAAAAACTTGCCTAGTATGTCAGGACTCCACTGCCCTAGTTCACTTACTGTATCCAGTATATCAGCACCTCACTGTGCACCCTAAGCCACAACTCCAGGAAAGGTCCCTGTACCTGGTATGGCTTGGTTTTCTCCCTTTCACCAGTTGTACTAGGAGAGCTCAGCACAGTGATCCTTCAGGACCGCCATCATACTCACCCCCTAACTGCATTTTCAATACTGAACTGAAATTTCAAATTCTCTTTGAGCCAAATGATAAGGCAGATAATTAAGACCTGCCATAGGAATTCTCAAACTTGAGTTACTTTAAATAAAATGTTATGTATATTATAAGGAAAGGATGTCATGGTGGTAATATTCCCCATGACCAAGAAAATAGTGATAGCAAATTTAACATTGTGTTTTGGAGAAATATTATGTCTTCACAAAAAGTTATTTAAAAAAGTAATGATAAATAAATTTTATAAATAATACAAATGTTTAAGAAAATAGTCTGGAAACTGAGATATAACTGAACAGAGATAAGTGGACACCTGAACTAAGGGTTCAATTGTCAGACTTGCCTGTATGATCATAGGACAATTACTCAATCTTTAAGAGCCCAAATTATATCGTTTAAGCAAATGATGCTAAGGTAGATGTTATAATCACATGAAGAATTTACTGTAAGTGTTTAACGAAAGGATCCCTTATAGATTATCTTATTACATTCTTCGTATTATTAGCATTAGGGCCTTTAGATTTGTCTATAGTTAAATTAGCCTGGGACCTTATCAATCTGATTGTGTACCATCTGGATGAATTATACTTTTGTCCACGCTATTATGGAGGGTTACTTTTTGACTTTTACTGGAGTGAGGACTTTTAAAAAATTTCTTGATTACTTTGATTGATTCAAGACCATGATACCTAGCAGTGTTCCTATAATTGTAACAGTCATTGAACAATACCAGTCAATCAGGCATTCTTCTCATAACATCTTAAATCTTTAAAGAGAAAAATGTGAACTTTGTCTTTCATGGCTCTGTGAAATTCACTTGACATCTCAGAAACTAAGAAAATATGTCCCCCCTTCTACCCCATTTCAAACATAAAATTAATTACTTTGCAGTCAAAATGATAAAAGTAGTGTCATGTAATGATTTAATGTCTCAAATGAAATAGAGGGGACAAGGATGGTTATGGATTCTCACTTGTTAAGATGCTTCTAAGTGGCAGGGCTCTTAATACACTAATTTACTTTGTCAAGGAATGTAATACCTCCAGCTGGATCCTGATATGCCTCCAGGTAGATCTTACTTGTTCTCACATAATCAAAAGCACCTGGTGTCATAATGCAAGCCCAAGAGATTGGCACCCAGGTGTTGCCCCCTGTGAAAATGCCCTCCAAAATTTTATTCCAACAGCCAGGTGCTCCAAGTTCCTGATATGACGTGAATGTCCCCAGCCTGGTGCTAAAGGCAATCCTCTCCAAGGTCCCTCAGTGGTGCTTCTTGTCTCGCTTGTGTTTACCACTTACTGTTGCTTTTAAGCACAGGCAAGTGATTGCTACTTGGAATGCCAGTGTCTATCTGTGGTTGTCTAACACAAGCTGCTAAATATCCTTTTAAAAAGCCATGGGTGAAATGTACTGTCCTCAAGCTATTTATTTGAAATCACATTTGAGTTGTCTTTTGTTTTCTTATCAAAGTGTCATAATGTAGAGAAAATAATGTATTGTCTTGCTTTTTTGCCCTTCCTCTTTCACCCCTTTTCTTGCTATTCCTCTTTCTTTCTTTGTTGAAGTTATTAATGGTGTTATCATGTGTGATAATAACTAGTGTGCAAAATACACTGAATGAATGACTGAAAAAAATGTTTCAGTGAGAGTCCCAAATGCTGTTGTGCACTCTCATTCAGTAATTCACTCTATAGAAATTGTCGTCAATTTTACACAACACTGTCATTTTTCCTTTTTTTCCTCTTCCTTTCCTTCTACCTTTTTGTTTGTTTGTTTTTAGATAACTGCTTTTACAATTACAACATGGCACATGGTTATAGAGGATGCCCAGAAAATGTTATCATTTCCTTGGGAAAATCAGTGTATACTAAGTGAACTGAACTGCTAGCTTTTGGTTGTTGTTTTTGTTTTTTTTTTTTGGCAGCTTTTGTCCTGGGCTGGGTTTGAATCCACCACTTCCAGAATATGGGGCCGGTGCCCTACTCTTTTGAGCCATAGGCGCCCCCTGACTGCTAGTATTGTTAAAAAATGAGAGTTCACAGAATTCTAAAATCATCGAATTGATAAAGGAGTTATTTGCCTTTTCAATCTCTCCTTGACTTTAAATACAACTTTTATGGATTTGTATGTTTGTAGAGTGGAAAAAGTATTTTTATGCTTAAAAATCTTGAATTTGAATTTCAAATTCAAGTGTGGTGAAGACAATGTTAACCAGTTTGTTGTAAGTATTTCAAATTGTATATAAAACCAGCACATTGTATCCCTTAAATGCATTATTGTACACAGCCATGATTTAATATAAATAAATAAAAGAATTTCAATCATATCTGGCATCTAGCTATATAACCTTGAAGTGTTCATCTTCCTTTTCTTCCTATTTAGAACACATAGATAATTTATTTATGTCACAGGATTATATTGATGCATTTGTATATGTGTATTGGTACATATTTAGGATAAATTCACAAAAGTGACCTGCTGGAGTTAGAGTCAAAGCATATATTTATCTACCTATAATATTTATATCCCACATAACATTTTGCTCCTTCACAAAGGTTAAAAATAGAAAGACAAGGCTCTGCACCAGAGTACATGGCTGATGAGTTCAAACCCAGCCCAGGTCAGATAAACAACAGTGACAACTGCAATAAAAAATAGCCAGACGTTGTGGTGGAAGCCTGTAGTACCAGCAATGTGGGAGGCTGAGGTAAGATATAATTGCTTAAGCCCCAGAGTTTGAGGTTGCTGTGAACTGTGACTCCATGGCAGTCTACTAAGGGTGATATAGTGAGACTCTGGCTCAAAAAAAAAAAGAGAGAGAGAGAGAGAAAGACAAGTGCTATTACTATTTTTAGATTGTGTGTATGTGTGTTTATATTTGCATATGTGTGCTTATTTCTCTATGCCAATATAATCTAGATGCATTCACTTCCGAATTCTTAATAAAAATACAAAGGATCATGTTCAACTTGGTTCACTTGTGGAAATTATGTAGTAACAATGTGTATTTTAAAGCAAAATTGGTGCTATTAAAGGATAAAAAAAGATCTGAAACTGATAATTTCCACATTTCTATACAAAATTTATAAGTAGTTTCTGCTTGGTCTGTTTGCGTTATACAAGATGGGAAGATTTCTTAACTCTTTAAAATCAATACCCTAATTTTCTAGTGGAACCAAACTATATCTTGGTCTGGTTTTCTTTAATATCAGTACAGAGGTCAGATGTAGGTATGGAGTCAATTAATGGCTTGGTTTGATGCCTGAACATACCTTGAAAGACATCAGCTTGAGATCATTGAGAGTTGGTGGAGGATCAGTTTGAAATAATAAACTACAATTTCATAGAGAAGGAAATGAAAATAAGAGATTGACAGGAAGAAGTTGAGACTGTAAGAGGTCCACCCTGAACATGTGAGGCATCATACAATGATTCCATGTTCATGTCAGATGCAAAGCATCACATACTATCTTAGCTTAAATGCAGCTATACGACAAAGCCGTCAAGGAAACACAGTCAGTCGACTTTTATTTTGCTTGTAGATGAACCCTCTCAGTACCATGATTCTCTGCCGTGTGGCCTTTATATAAATCATTGCATTGGCAAAAGAAAGAATAGAAATGGTATTGTGCTTGTAAGTATGTGAGTTGAGATTTAATGTTACCTGTCTTTCCTTGGAAAATTCCCCTTGACACTAAAATTCTGACAGCACTCCTTCCTACAAAGGACTGATGGAAAGATCAGATAAGAGAACACATTTGAATGTACTCTCTAAGTTGTAAATGCCAGCCGACTCTTCTGAAGCATTAAAATCCATATTACAGTTTCTTGTTTTTAGAGACTCTGGTTTATTTTGCCTTAGCCAAGGCTACAGAATCTCCTTTTGAGGAGATTACTGGTGATTCCATTGACCAACTTGAAAATCAACCACCTCAGCATACCATATGCAGGTACAAAGAATGTTAGAATGACAATGGTAAACATCTGGATGACAGAATTGTGATGATAGCAGTATCAAAAGTGGAAGATGTGTTAATGTGAATTTGGACTGAAGTTCTTCAGAAAAAAGTACACCTTTAATTAAATGAACTTAAAAAAAAACTGTACCTGGATAAAAATAACTGAGTGCTTCTTTGAACTTTTTACATTCCCTTGCATAATTCAAATTCCTTTGGTGCTTGAGGGAAAGTGCTTGGGCATTCAGAGATGAAAGACAAAATTTCACAGGTGAAATTACTTCAACAAAAGCTACATCAATGCCAGTGGAACAGTTGTGCAAGATGTCTGCTCCAGTATCCCTGGCATACCTCCTTTGTAGTTAGCTGAAAATCGGGTCATGAAGTTGAAACATCTGTGCAGAGATCTTGAATGAGATTTAGATTTCTTTTTTTACATTTGCTCAATATACTGAAACATGCTATAGAGAAAAAAATATATATATACAGAGTCTGATGTGGTCTCATAGACTTAAATTCTCATTCCCTAACTGCTAATTGGTTATACCCCCGTGCAGAGGGCTTCATCTTTGAAAGTCAGAGTTTATTCTTCCATAAACGGGAGACATTAATTTTTAGATGCAACGATATTGAGAGAATAAATGATGAAAATATTTGTATGCATAATATCTATATACCTTACACTTTTCTTAGCATGAGCAGCTACTACATTAATGTCAGAACTCTCTTTATTTTCTTTCTTTTGTTAATTCCATAGAAGCAAGAGAAAGAAAATGTTTTTAATTATTACAAGGTCAAGATATTAAGGCCACACTGTACTGATTTGGGAGTTGGCTGGTCTGTTGGACACTGGTAGGATCTCACACTGTCTAATGCTGCATTTCTTCCAAACTTACAGAGGCCATAGATATGTTCAGGCTCTGCTTTGCTCATAGAAAGGTCAAAGAGAAGTAACAATAAATAAAAAGTTCTCAGCAAGTTTCTTTGTCCTCTTGGGCCCTCTGCACAAATGCATATTTGTCAAGGAAGGTCTCACTTTCAAATCTACCTATCTTCTAACCAAGTTTCATTCCTAGAAAACACCTTTGCTTTTTGGGACCAGCCCTCACCTTTCAAGAATTACTTTTCTCTTTCACAGAGTCATAGGACCTTGCCAGGACTGTTTTCTGATGTACATTGTGATTTCAGTAACTATGAATTCTCCTAACTTTTCTCATCTGTTCTCACAGGATTGGTGATCATGATTCCTGCCTTTCTGTTTCCTGTTCACAGTATTATCCTACTCTAGGCAGACCTAATCAAGGGCTTGGAACAGCCATAGCCTGAAAATCACCTGCAGAGACCACACAGATCATGACTACTCTGAAGGCACTTTATAGGTTGGGTTGAATCAAATTTTGAAATAGACACTGAAGACCCTTTATTTCTAAGTGCAAGCTTTTGTCTTCTAAGATTTGGGATCAGCAAGATGACAAAAATGATGAGAATTTAGAAAAGGAAAGAGCATAAAAGTCAAATGTTTTAAGGAAGGCTTCTTTTGAAACTCAGTCTAGACCTCCCATGATAGGAGAGGAGCATCCCTAGTGAGGGCATAGCATCAGCAACACATCAGCGTGATGTGTCCAAGGAATGTTGAGAATGAGTTGTTCTCCCTCCTATGCATTGTATTTGCAGAGCCTAACTATAAATACTTTCACTGGGGCTTGAGAAATTTTATTATCTGCAGCCTACTTATTTTCCTAAACTTTTCCTCAAAAACTTAACCCTATTCTATACCCCGAGCCAGTTTTTTTAGTTTTTATTCCAAATATGACACCATCTCTTCCAGACTCTTGGCTCCACAGTGTCAACTGATGCCATTTTTAATCCCATTCATTATAATCCTTCAAAAAAATTGTGCTGACCCTCCTATCCCCATACATGCCTTTCATCTTACTTATCAACTAGAGGTGCTAAATTTTCTGCACCAATAAAGACTAGCCATTCTAAATTATAATAAATCCCTTATAGATATATGTTCCTACAAGCCTCTGTGTCTTCACAGTTGTATTTTATCCATTTGAAATGCTATTCTATTTTTTTTGTACCCAATAAATATCTATTTACTGGTATCATGTGCTCTGTTGTCATGTCTGATTTGGAACATATTTATTCTCTTCAGATACCATTAGTTATTAGTTTTTTGGTGATTCTACAACATTTTCCCCCATAGGTTTATCAGCATTCCAACACATTTAATCACTTCTAAACTCATCTTTCTTTCCCACTTTTAACATATGAAACTCTGGAGAGATGTGTTACACCTCTGTGTAGCTCCTGAGCCTAACTAGCTCTGTGGTTGACACATTGCAGATACGTAGTGTTCAGCCAATTGTTTGTTGAGTAAATGTGAGATGCATGAGTACATGATTAAGCTAATCTAAATCACAAAGGGGCTTGAGAGAAACTCTTTAACCCAGAGATACAAATGAGACCATAAATCAGGACCTGCAAAAATATTTGTTCAGATTTTTTTTTTTTTTTTTTATAGGAGCCTTTCCATTGTGTTTAAGTCTGTGGGCTACATAGCATTTCACATATCACTCTCTGGATACTGTGGACCTTCTAAATCTAAAGTCAGCAGCCTGGCTGAAAAGAGCTCATACAGCCTTGCTCAAGGCAAACAGAAGTTACTTCTCTTTGTGGGATTCTTGGTGAGGTCTTGATTGTTATAGGAAAACCAGTTTACACATTCAAATCAAAAATGATAGTGAAATAATGTGACAAAACATAATAAAAACTCGGAAGTTCATGTGGAGGGCTGAATTGCACCATATGGCTTCCAGTTCTGTACCTAGACCCAATAGAGTGCATTAAGAAAGCCATTTTAGTTAGTGTCCTGTTGTGCCTGGTTATAGGAGGGCATATGGTATATTATCCCACATTGGAATAATCATGAATTTCCTTATGTTGATCTTTGTCTTGCTATAAGTTTTGGGTTTTGGCACAAAGGAAACTTCAGCAGAGATTTCCTGTTAGACTTTTGTTCTTTTGTTTCTTTCTTTATAACTCACATTTGCAGAAATTAAGTTGAGGTTTTTGACTTAGTTATTTCTTATGACACCTACAGTTTTAAAAAGGAAAAAATAATAGCAGTTATTGAAGATTTAGGGATTTACAGGTGTTAAGAGGATGAGTGTTTCTGACAAGTATTTACTTTATCTCTTGCCATTGGGGAAGGAGTTTAGCAAATAGAAAAAAGTCCAGGATGCACTGAATAAGAATAAAATGAGCTGATCACATGTGGACAGACAATTATTGTGCATTGAACTCTGTTCTAAGCATGACATGTAACTAATTCCACTCTCACAATTAAGATTTTTTTTTTTTTGCCATGTTATTGATCCCTATTTAACAGGGTAAATAATATAGTTACCTATAGGATTTGTTATTATTACCACTTCTATTTGTATGCAGATCCCACAGGGGAAGGTATTTCTTTAAGAGTATTTTCAATCATGTATCTTAGGACAATGTTATAACAACATAATAAATGCGCAATAAATGTTGAATTAATATATTATTGCTAATGGATAAAGAAATTGAAGTTCAAAAAAATAAGATAATTGCTTACAAGTTACAGAGCAAGGAATTCATGAAATGAGGATTTTAACCTTTATGTATGGGTGAAAGACATACTTTTTTTCTGGTATGCTCTATCATATGTCCTAAATGGAAAATAAGTGTTTGCTCCAGGATAGATCACTTACGAGCTCTCTGATATAGGAGTCATTTATTATTTTTAAATTTGTAAGTTGGATAAATATGATATAACTATATAAATATGGATACAGATGATATACATACACGAACATAACCATGTACACACACCAGTATATACTTTTTCGATTATCTGTAACAATTCTATAATATAGATAGGTTAGATATCTGTATGTTAGATACATCTGTATATCTATATCTAATTATAACAACAAACATGAAAATGAATTAATGGATATAATCACCATAGGACTGACTGACATACAATTGTAGAAACTGTAGAACTTATTGAATATGAAACTGACTTTTATCAAACTTCCATTCTGTCTGAATTCAAATCTGAGGCTCTGACACATATTAAACATGTGACCTTGAACTTATTATGTGGTGTCTCTGAACTTCACTTATCTTTATGTTAAATAATAATTATAGTATCTCCTTCATAGAATAAATAGGTAAATTTCCTGGCACAGAACATAAAATACAGTGGATATTCGTGAGAACATGAAATACAGTAAATATTCAATGATATTTATTCTTTTTCATTCTAATCATGTTACTCAGTTTTGTGAATTATTTTTAATGTCATAGTGCTCGCTTCAAAATGGGTATGCCTGACTAAATGTATATGAATTTTGATCTAATCCCACATCTATATTTCCATTAACTCAAAGTTAGAAATTTATGTTTCTGGTGGACAACTCCTTTTAATATCCTAATTTTACCAGTTAGATGATCAGTATATTTTCCCACTTGATTAGATTTCCAGATTAGAATGTGCTTGGTAAATTTTCAATCACCAAAATAAAATCCACTGTTTCTACTAAAGCAATTCTCATAAAATAATGGCAAATTATGAGAAAAAAATAGTTAATTTTCAAATATCAAGTGCTTGACCACAGATTGTAATAAAACCTGCAGAGATTATGGTTTATGGACACTTTTCTTTATGGTGACAGATTCTATCACTTTTTTCTTTTAAATAAAATCTATGTAATGTGTGTAATGTGTATATATGTATATATACTTTTAACTATTTTACATAAAGTTTTAATTTTTTTTTTTTTTGAAACAGAGTCTCACTATGTTGCCCTCGCACCCTCGGTAGAGCGCAGTGGCATCACAGCTCACAGCAACCTCAAACTCTTGGACTTAAGTGATTCCTGCCTCACCCTCCCAAGTAGCTGGGACTATAGGCAACTGCCACAATGCCCAGCTATTTCTTTTTTGTTGTAGTTGTCACTGTTGTTTGGCAAGCCCAGACTGGGTTTGAACCTGCCAGCTCCAGTGCATGTGGATGGCATCCTAGCTGCTGAGCTACAGGGGCTGAGCCAACTTTTAAAATTTTTTATTAGTTTTCTTCAACCTAAAAGAAGAAACTGTCAGCTTTGAGGGAAAAAAAAAAAAATTATTTCTGAAAATCAGGCAAAAAATGCTGAGCACGTTGAAATGCAGACAATGTTCTGTTAAATGTACTTTTCTTTTTTAACCTGAAAAAAAGTAATTTATAATAAAAGCTGTATAAACCAAAATATGTTCCCAAAGTTAAGTTCTTGGTAGGTCTTTAAAGGTCCTAAAAATGGCCTCTATGTGACACTTTTGCCCCGCTTGTCAATTTCTCCTTTATATGGCTTCAGCGGTTTGAGAGTTGGGATACTGCTGCTAGGCACTTTTCATCAAGTTTTGAAGATTTAAACTTCTCTGCCCTGCTGTTTTATTTCATCCTCAGGATTTCTAAAAGCATGAGGCAGGTAAGATGTACATTGACCATTTGAATCTGGCAACTTACTTCGGAGAGTTGTGCCCAGAAAGAATATTGTGTATTAATATCAGTAGACATTGTTTACATCAGAATGTGTTAATATTTATCAAGTAATTAAAAGGTATTTGAATATTAGGTATGTTACTAGTCTATAAATGAAAGTTTTGTATGACATTGTGACCCAATAGCCACCAAAACCCTTTCTCACTAGGAGAAAAGAGCCTAAAGTCAGCTTCTCCATGGGTGAAATTTTGGCAATTAGTTATATCTGCAAATGCATAATTACAGGTGCAACCCAGCTGGTTAGTCAACAGTTTTTTAAGGTTTGATGCATAGCACACTAAGTACTTTAGCAATTAGAGACTGATAAAACAATTAATTAGGGCATCAAATTAAATCAGGCAAGAAATATCATTATTTTCAAAGATTCAAAGCATAAATGTCACCAAAGAAAATTTAGAATAAACCCTAAGAGAAATCACTTCTAAAATAATATATACAAGACTTTGCAACCTGGTGATGTATTTTGCAAACTTTATCAATTGGGTAGATGTGAATATTGTAGTAATATACATTTTCTGCTTTAGCATTAACATGAAATTTCAAAATAGAAATTCTCCATCAGTCATATTTATTCCTTATAATTTTTGTCAAATACCAATTAAACAGCTCTTCAACTCTTCCCACTTATCCCATCTTACTGTCCTAAACCTTAAACTTTAATGATCTTTGTGTGACACCAGCAAACATTGTTCCTTTTGTTTATTAAAATTAATCATTATAAATATGCTTTATTTATGTATTTATTTCTTTTTGAGATAAGGTTTCATTTTTTCACCTAGTCTGGGGTGCTATGGTATGATCATAGCTCACTGCAGCCTTAAACTTCTGGGCTCAAGCAATCCTGATGCCTCAGCCTCTGGAGTAGATGGGGACTACAGGTGCACACCATCATACTTGGCTAACCTTTTTATTTTTTGTAGGGTTTGAGTCTCACTATGTTGCTCAGGTTGATCTTTAACTCCTGACCTCAAGGAATCCTCCTGCCTGATTACAGGTACAAGCCATCACACTTGGCCGATATGCCAAGTTTAAATTTAGACAAAAATTTACTCTTCCCTCCAGTTGCCTTCCAGACCATATGAAGTCTGCCTTATAAGATGGCCAAAAGATGTCACGTCCTTGGGCTTCTAACTCATTAGTTTTCTGTCCACTTTAACATAAGATCTCTTCTTTCTCTTCTTTCACCACCCAGTGAAAGAAGTGTCTGCCTCCTCTGTTCTGCGCAGTGCAGCATGAGAACAGCAGATCTCTCTGTTGTACACACTGATTGCCTCCCCCACCATGGTCTTGTTGCATTGCAGGGCTAAAATATTAATACACATTCTTATTGACAAGAATGGGGATGGAGAGTGCTGAGTCAAGGTGACAGAGACAGAATAATGAGTAAGACTCTATGGAACATGAATGCGGAATCACGGCACAAATTTAGAAATAACCTCTAAATGAAACTAAAAAATGTCACAGTTGTACCATATTCCACTTCATATGCTGAACCATTTCTAGAAAGAAAATACTAAGATCATAGGATCTGTGGTCAAAGATCATTTCTGAACTCCAGGGATGTCGCAAAGATTTAGAATGAAAGTAGAGGAGAATAAATAGGAAAATAAAAAGGGAATGTCCGTGGACATAGTAAAAAAAAAAAAAAAAAATCACAGGATAACTTTTTTACTTCCTCTTCACCTCAATGTTAAGAGTGTAATCCCCCCCCCCCAGGGTTAAGGGAGTGGTTGAACTTAACAATACCAGGCACTGGGCAAATGAGATTAAGAGCAGTTTATAGACATGTATATTCACAGCCAAGGGAAGAGAACGCTGCACTCACTAAACAGGGCCAAATGGGGGTTGCACTCAGGAACTGCATAAACAACCAGGGACTATAGGAGTTAGACATTGTAGTAACAAGGGGGTGAGGTGGATACTGGTTCTCAAGAAAGACTGTAATTGGCTTGTTTGGATAATTCCACAGCCTGGCAGGTAACTGAAGCCTGCTCATCAGGGACAGGAAGGCATCTGTATGCCTATTCTCCTTTGGCCACTTAGGAACATAATGGGCAGGAGTTTTGCAGTGAGGCAATTTGGGGCTGTCCCAATTTCACCAGCTATCAAAGCAGCACCATTATATAGAATCTTAATTTTAGGATATATGCCAGACAAGCAAGCAGTCTATCTATACAAAAGAATAATGATCAATTTTCTTAATGGCGGGGACTGTCATAATATCAGATGGGTGGTTAGTTGGTCAGAGTGGGGTTTTTATTTTTATTTTTTTAACTGCTAGGGATGCCTCTTAAGTTTCTCATTTGTTTTAAAGTAGCCATGTTTGGGAATTTCTGCCTGGAGACTCTATTGTGCTTATCATGTTCCAGAAAGAGCTGAGTAGAGAATAGTTAAAGACAAACTGTAACTCACTGGTGAACCTTACCCAGCTTTGAGGGATTCATTTAAATTCTTTAGCAGATCATAACCCGCTTTTTATGTTTCATTCCCTTTATTTTTATGATGGCAGTAGAATTTGTGTGGGGCTATTTCACTGACATTAAAATAGCATTTCCCTTGACACCATAAAGATTTAGACACCCATGTTGACACGGTAATGACTCTTGTGGGGCCGTTACTATCTCCATGGAAGTATATGAGACACTTTGTTGGCATTGTAACAGCTCCAGTACTCGCAAAGAGATGGTAAAAGCTCCTTGGGGAATGTCGTCGTGCCAGTGCATGTGGTGGACCCTGCAGCAGAACTTGCACTAATACTTTACGTCAGGGGTTCTCAACCTTCCTAATGCCGCAGTTTATTTTCATTGTTAAAAAGGGGTCATGACCCACAGGTTGAGAACTGCTGCTTTAAGTAAATCTATCCAAAAAATAAACATACATTCATAAAAAATTTTTTAAAAGGCATGTGACTTACACTTCACTTTAAACTTATGTTGATGAAATATGTATTTTAGATATTTTTTAACTGTAATAAAACTCTATATGTGACCTGTACACATATTTATGTCACCAAAAGTGTCATATTTGTGAATGAATTATTAAAAATCAAATTTATTCCTTTAAATTTTTGAATATTTCTAGAGTTTATGGTACAAATATAGACAACATCAAAAGTTACTGTGGTAGGCAGAATTCTAAGATGTGTCCAAGTTTTCTGTTACCCTCTAAGATTCCAAATCAATTGATTTTGAGTTTCTCAAAGGTTGATCATTCTAGTGGGCTTTGCCCAATTAAGGGACAACCCTTACAAGAAAGACTGGAGGGTTCCTTGCTGACTGGGAAGAAGGTGCGTATTGTGAGATACCCTCTGGAAAGGCAGAGGGTGAGGAACTAAGAGCAGTCCTGGATCACAGCTACCAAGAAAACAGGGGACTAAGACCTACAACAAGATTGAATTCTGCCCATAACACGGGAGCATGAGAGAAGACTTCAAATTTAAGAATGAAATTCTCCCAGCCAACACCTTGACTGTATCCTTGAAAGTCCCTAAAGCAAAGGACCGACGTAAGCTGTGCTCAGATATTAGACCTACAGAAACTGAGATCATAAGTGGGTGTTATTTTAACTTAAGTGTGTATTATAGTTGACCTTCCATATCCCTTGGATTGAAAATATTGACCAAATGTGGATTGAAAATATTCCTACCCCCTAAAAAAATGCCTAATTATTGAACATGTGTAGACATTTTCTCTTACCATTATGTTTTAAATAATACAGTATAACCACTACTTACATAGTGTTTATATTGTATCAGGTATAACTAATCTAGAAATGATTTACATTTCCAAAGAGAATGTGCAAAGGAAGGTTATATGCAAATACTAAGCCATTTCATATAAGGAACTTGAGCATCCATGGATTTTGGTAACTTTGGTGGGGTGATCCTGGAACTAGTCCTTCATGGATACCAAGGGATGTAATTTGTTACATAGTAAATAAAACACTGATGTATTTATAACAAGATAAAATATTCCCTATAATTCCTTAATATAATTATTTAGCATTTTGAGGTATTTATTGTCAATTCTCAATTTCACTTTTTCTAGGAAATTATAAAAGATGATTCTGATTACTACATATATAATAAGGTATTCTTTAAAATTAATATAAGTATATGTGCATTGTATTTCAAAACCTTTTACATTATGATTTAAAATGCTTATTTTTCTTATAATAAAGTGCTATGCACTTATTATGGGAGACACAGAAAATGATAATTATAAAATTCATTCATAAAACTATGCCCTAGCATAACCAGTGTCAATAATTTGTATGTATGTATATTATTTAATTTCTTGATTATAAAATCATATATGTCAAATGCAGAGACTTTTAGGACATAAAGAAAAATAGTTAATAAAAAGTCACCTGCTGTCCTATTCATAATCTAAGCTTTGTTAACATGCCAATATTAGGTTAAGGGGAAGGAGAATTGAATTGATAAGTGATTAGGGATTTGCCTGACAGATGCAGTGTGTAGTCAAGAGAGCAAAGGGGTGGTACATTTTAGTTTTCAAACGTGTGGAAATCAATCATCTGTTGAAAAAAATTTTTAAAGTTATTGGTGCTTAAATCATACCTTCAGATATTTTTATTTATTTGGGTCTAGAAGGCAGCCAGCTTTTTTGTTGTTTTTGTTTTGTTTTAACAAAACAAATCCTAGACTCAAAGCTGAATGAGAAATAAAAGAGAGAAGTACAAGAAAAGGATGATGGATTGGAAGAAAATAGATGTAGACTCAGCCATGCAATGAAGGCCTCATGAATATCTCAGTGAGGTTAATTGTGGCTATAACAGAAATACTAAATAGTACTTCTCAAACTTAACATACAAACAGATTGTGTTAGGATGGTGTTGAAATGCCAATTGTGATTCATGAAGTCCAGGTGGGATCTGGTATTCTCCATTTTTACCAAGATCCCAGGACTACATTGTGAATAATAAGGCAATGAAAAACAAACTAGAAAGGTGAGATTTATGACCAGGGCGCATAAGATTTGTTCATAGTTTAAAAACCTCAAGCAGTTTCAGGTAATGCCTATGTTAAAAAGTGATACTGGATGATATAAATCAGCAAAACATTAATATGTTTTGAAGTGCTTCAAAATCTTAAATGAGAAGTTCCAAATACTATTACATGGTAGTATTTCCTTTCCTTTAGTCTTTGCTTCTATTCTCATGGGAAACTGAAGGTGATTGGGGTAAGATAATGTGTGTATGAGCTCTGAAACAAAAGTACACATATTATGTTGGAAATGACTATGATTTGCATATAATTTTGTTCACTCTTGCATTTGAACATGAGCAATATGAATTCTTACCGCATAATATTCACATATGAGTAAATATTGTGGAAAGCAACACATATATTAGTTGGCCAAAAATATAGGTCCTTAACACACTTCTCTGTTTTGTCCAGTTTTTTACTCCCATGGATCTTTTATATATACTTGTGAACCAGAGGTTGTTCAGACCCCTGAGTTTTCTTTCAGAATGCTGATTACATGTTAATGAACCTAAGGTTCCAGATGTTGATATGAATTGGTATCTGCAGTTGCAGAACAACATATACTTACCATCTAAATTATTACAACAATTATAGCTTTTGACAGGCAGTTTGGTGAAATCATCATGTAATAATTTCCATTATTTACAGTTGAGTGGTTGTTAGAAAATGATAAAGAGAATGCCTTTATTTGTTAACCAAAACAGGGCTTATTTTATTTTCTGCTCATAACAGCCAGCTAAAATAAAATATCCTGCAAATTCTGGTTTTTAAATAAATCCTTATTTCAGTATATACTGAAGTCTCTCAATGTATTCCTTAGTAATGAATGCATTCCATCTTTTGTTTAAAATCATAGATATAATGATCTCTACAAAGTGACTCATTCTCAAGAATTTTATATTCAAAGTTCAGCATGTTTTTCTTATCTAAACTTATATTTAAAGGTTTACTCATTGATTAGACTGACTGCAGAGTTATTGAAGTCTAGATACTAGATATATTGTGGTCAGCTTACATTAAAAGATTTCACGAGCTCTTTGGAAGGCTTTCATTAATGCTAATTCAAAGGTAGAAAATGGTCAGTCTCTAACCAAATTTGGCCTAACAATTTTGAAGCTACTCAGTCAGTGGGACCCATAGGAACCAAGTTTTTGTCTGTTGTTGTTGTTGTAATATTTAAATATGTGCTATGTTTCCCTCAAAGAGAATTTCTTTCAGAGGTAATATGGTATAGTTGGGATTCAAACAAATGTGAATCTGCATGGTTGTTATGATGCTTATTAACTGTTTGACCTTGGGAAATAAAGTTCCTAAGCCTCAGTATTGACATTGGTAACATGGGACCTGTATAAGGCTACAGCTTCATTAGATTGTTGTGTTTAAATGACTAAAGATGTTTGGTGTTCAATTTTCTTTTCACATTCCCAGGACTAGGAATGTATTTTTCCCAAGACTAGGAACCTGTATGTATTTTTCTTCATGAGGCCTGATGTTTAGAAGGGAGGACAGGGCCATAGATTGGCAGCAATGATAACATTCTGCTGTCTTGACTAACTGATACAAACATCCTATAACATCGAGGCAAGGGAGTCTTCCCGCCCAATAATATTTACGAAAACAAGTATGTGTAAGAGATTGAAAAGAAATGCATGCAGGATAGAAAACTATATATAAAAGTAAAAGAAAACAAGCACAATCTCTAAATTGCCAACAAATAATGGAAAGAGACAGGAAAACAGAAAACATATAGATGTGGAATAAATATGTCTAATACTTAGAGAAAAAAGTTTAACTTTACCTATTTATCCAAACCCCCTATATTAAAAGAGTGCTTATTGCTGTGTGCTATATACTATTATAAATAACATAAGGTTCAGTGAAGAAGTAAATGATTATTGTCATCGAACATGAAAACTTACTGTAGAATATGAACACATAAAGAAAAGTGATTATGAGGATTTTACAACAAATTTAAGCAATACATTTGTGATGAGTTAAACATTATTCAAATCATGCTTGATTCAATAAAAGTAAATTTCATAATAGCTATAGTCTATTTTTATGTTTGTATCCTTTTTTACTTTTTGCATATGTTCAATAATTTCCAATATTCATTCTTCTCAGTTAACAGTGTGGTACATTATATTATTTGTTTGGTATTTCATAGTATTTTATCACATCTGACTTCCTTTCTTATTATTTAAGCCAAATTTGTTTAGCACTTGCAAAAGCCACTAATTAGTAAAAACATTGTAGGGAATAAAAATGTTATCAAAAAATACAGTTAAAAGTTACAGAGTCATCAAAATCATTATGAGAAGTTTGGATACACATTATGAGCAAAGTTCAGAAAACACTGAAAAAGTGTGTACATTTATCAAATTACCCCCTTAAGTAGTGCCAACATGTTGCAACAGCATAAACAGTTTCTAGTCATTTTATTAATTTGTAATGTGTGGGTACAGCTGGAGATTCTAAGTAAACTATAAGCAAAACCAAAATTAAACAATTTGTATAATTTCAAATGTTTCTTACTAGAGTATATCTTTGTTAAGATTTTATATTGTTCTTTGTAACTTTTTAAAGGAATTTGTGGTAGTCTAACTTGGATAAAATGAATTCACATTGTATTACAAATTAAACTACCCACTAAAATATACCATAAGAAGAAACTTCAAATATTGAGGGTGTATAAGAAACTAACAGTAAACTTTCTGACACACGACAGGAGTGCCTACAAAGACTTTCTGAAGGAAGTAATGTTTAAAGTGAGACATCAGGGATTAAGAAAGTATTCAAGTCAACAACAATAAAAAAGTAAAATTGTAATGTCTATGAAACTGAAAATGTTCAACTCAAATGCCACACAAAGCTGGAGAAAGTTCGGTGACATGGGCACTGGGTTTCTTCCATGTCAGTACACTGGTTTGGTGGATAATTTGACAAATATTCAAAACTTTGACTATTTGAATATCTAGTTCAAAACTTTGAATAACTTTGAATATCCAGTAAACCCTCTACACTGAATCTGTCTTCAGTAAATGAAAACAGAGATAAATGCATAAAATTTTTCATTGTAGTAGTATTAATAGCAGCAAAAATTCAGGCCAATATAAAGATCTTCATATAAGGGATTTTCCATGTTATAGATTTCACTTTTTTTTTAAAATGATGGCTACTAAAGCACATTGATGACATTTTAAAATATAAATTATTAGATGAGGAAAAAATATCCCATTACTTACATACTCTTTACATTCATTTAGGGATATTTTAAAAACAGGAAAAAAAGGAAAATCTCAAAAATGATTGCAGTAGGTGCCTTTATGTTTTAGGATTCTGAGAGATACGGGAGTACCAAAATCCTTAACCATTAAGAATGAGTAAAGTTAGGCGGCGCCTGTGGCTCAGCGGGTAGGGCGCCGGTCCCATATGCCGGAGGTGGCGGGTTCAAACCCAGCCCCGGCCAAATTAAAAAAAAAAAAAAATGAGTAAAGTTAGGGCAGCGCCTGTGGTTCAAAGGAGTAGGGTGCGGGCCCCATATGCTGGAGGTGACGGGTTCAAACCCAGCCCTGGCCAAAACTGAAAAAAAATAAATAAATTTGTAAAGTTGCTATTCTATGAATAAAAAATTTGTAAATTTGTTACATATGTAGGTAAATACATTCATATTACATATTACATTATAAATTATGTGTGATACATGTATATATGTACATGTATGTATGTACACATCTTAATTCATTCATTCTGCTATAGCAAAATACCTGAGACTGGGAAATTTATAAAGGTGGTAATTTATTTTCCAACAGTTCCATAAGCTGGGAAGTCTAGGATCAAGAGACCAGGAGATTCAGGGCATGGCGAGGTCTTCGCCCTGCATTCAGCTGACTCCTTGTGCTGCATTCTCATGTGGTGAAAGGGGTGAATGCTATGTGCTGGTATGGGGGAAGGAGAAAGGGCAAAAGGGGCTTCAGTCTCTTTTATAAGGGCACTAACCCATTTATGAGGGTGGACCCCTATGACTTAACCACCTCCCCAAAGGCCCCACGCATCAATCTCATCATCTTGGAGCTTAAGTTCAAACAAATGAATTTTGGTAAGACATATATACTCAAATCATGAAAGAGTGTGTGTATATATATATATATACGTCTCTCTCTCTCTCTGTATTCTATATGGTATATACCAAATACATATGTGTGACAATTAAGGAAAAGACTGCTTATAAATTTCTTGGTACAGACCGATAGATGGTCTTGAGATGTATTTTTTCCAATAAGGTTAATGGAGAGTGGTAGTTTAAGCAAAAAGATGATTAATTGTTTGCAGTAAAAAGAGTAACAGTGAACCCAGGAAAACACAGGTCATGAGTACAAATACGTAACATATCAGGATGGAGGGATGAGCAAGGCAGCAGGACACAAGATAACAGAAGGAGCTTACACCCCATTCAATTATGATGTTGATTTGGTTGAAACTATTGTTGGAGCCCTCGGCAACTTAAAAATGTCTACAATAATGAGAAGAAACCCTTTGTCGGGTTTTTTTTAATCATTATTACAGAAATTGTAGAAATTAAAGCACACATGAACCACATATAACATACTAACAAGATTTATCTTAAAAGGCCAGACTCTAGGAGCTTAGCTTTAAAGGATACTGGATGAATATATTCTTGAAAATCATTCTTTTTAAATCCTAAAATACAAATGAAATAAATATGTCATTTTCCTGAAGGAGAAGAACAAAACTATGTCTGGGAACCACCTAATTAAAAACTACTTTAAATATAATTTATGCTTTCTTTAATTTTAATTTGAAATTTAAAAAGACTCCCCTGGACAGTTTTTTTTTTTTTTTCAGTTTTTTTAAAAAAAAACCGGGGCTGGGTCTGAACCCGCCACCTCCGGCATATGGGGCCAGCGCCAGCGCCCTACTCCTTTGAGCCACAGGCACAACCCCTCTCCCCTGGACAGTTTTCATCACAACATGCAGAATTTTGAACCAAATACACTTATTATCTCTCAGTGTCAAAAAAAAAAAAAAAGAAAATCAATAAAGTTTTGATTAAATTACAAATATTTGCCCAATACAAGTTCCTCTTAAAAATATTAATATAACCATTTCCTTTCTCTAAAAAGCAATATGTGTCCTATACTTTATATACTTTTCTGTTGAAGGAAAACTTCCAGGGGAGTATATAGCATATATGTATGTGAAAGCGTAAAGCCCCATGAATCTTCACACTGAACACATCATGTATTATAAACTGCAGATCAAGAAATGGAACATTAGCAAAGCTCCAGAAGCCCCTTGTGCTTCTTTGTTGTCACTGCTTGCTTTGGGAAATCATGTTCTGAAATCTAAAAGCATTGGTAAGCTTTACCTGTCCTTGTACTTTATATAAATGGTATTGTGCAGTATGTACTTTTTTTTGGTATTTGGCTTTTTTTTTTTTTTTTTTTTTTTGCAGTTTTTGGCCAGGGCTGGGTTTGAACCCACCACCTCCAGCATATGGGGCCGGTGCCCCACTCCTTTGAGCCACAGGAAATACCGCCCCGGAAATACCCAAATACTGCCCCGGTATTTGGCTTTTTTCATGCAATATTGTGAAAGTCTCCATAAGACTACATATCTTTAGAAAGCATTGAGTCTGAGAGCAGTAGCATATTCTATTGTGTTAATATATAACAGGTCATTTACCAGTGCTCCATTTGACCGGTATTTAGGTATGAGATATTATGAATACAGCATATCTACTGATTTAAGGATATGTTAAAAAATACTTCTGAATCATATAATTTATGTGTATGTTTTCTTTAGGGAGACTGCATGTCAGATCATGACAAAGCTGGAAAAGCGAAGTAGAGGATGATCACCTTTCTGAGGGCATTAAGCTAAGTTCTGCAGTCATTCATATCCTATGAGGTAGCTTTTAAGGTGATCTTGGGTTTGCATAAATAGTTACAGTAAGTTATAGTAAACCAATGGCTGTTGCCACATACAGTACATAGTGACTGATTTAATGACATTCAGATCATTGAGAGTTTCAGTTTATGAGTCTTTGAGGACTTTATTGATATCAGAATTGGTACATGTTTTCAGGAGAAAACTTAGCTCTGAAAGATTAGGTACAAGCAGATTTTTGGAGAAAGAAATACATTTCTCATCTAAAAATTAACTCAAAAATGTTAGCAAAAAGAAAAATCTTCTTAACACAAATAATCCTTGGTATTTATTGTGTTTCCCAAAGAGTACCTTAGAATTATACAGCCTTTGCAAGATTAAAAATACTTTAATATCCTTTTGTCAATCAATTTGAATATTTCTATGCTTTTATCCCATTTTACAGAATGAAATAAGATCATGTGTCATGACTAAAATATGGCAGAAACACTCCATCTTCTGGCCTATACGTTATTCTTACTCCACTTCTTATAAGTTTAATAAACTTGCAAAATATTTTTAATCTTATCCCTACTGTATTAGCTCAATTATATAATCAGTTCTGTTTGTGCTTTCCCTTACATTCCTATGTGTGTAGTTACAGTTAAAAGGTATGTAAGATCTTACACCACGCATTTTCCAGCTAATGCAATGCTACTTCCATTTTCCCACTTACTTCCTTAGTCTCCACACTGATCTTTATTTTAGAATTTATACAATAAATCATTAAGAAGATGTGCTTTAATTTGCCTAATCTACTTTCTTTTTTTATCCTCTTAAGTTGCAGCTCATTATTTTAAAGTAATATACTCATCACAAATAAAACTTAAGCAAAGTAGGTCAAAGAGAATGAACATTTATATGACTCCTGAAAAATTATTTTTAAATTTTATCCCAAATTGAGGAAAAGAACTTACAGTTGTTGAATAAATATTTCTAATATCTCTTCTAGTTACAACTGTAGTCTAATAAATAATGTATAGACTTAAAATAAGAGATGTAATTTTATTATTTCTCAAGGTTTCTGTAGGTGAGGATTTGTGGAAGGGCCTTGACTGTAGGTTTGGGGTCAACTTTCTTACACAGTGGAAGTCAAATGCTGCTGGAGTGGAGCCTGATCTATTAGCTCCTTTTCTTCCTGCAGGTATTCATGGTTTGGGCTTTGTCACAAGTGCAATTTTTCAGGTAGGAATGAACATATTTAAAGTCTTATGGGGTCAAAGGTGAGCATTCTATTGTTACTAATGGATCAAAATCCTGTCCAAATGCACGGGGAGGAGGAGGAGACTCCATCTCCTGATGAGACAGTGGCAATGTTGTAGAAGATTCTGTGATGTAAAAGATTTTTTTAAATTAAATCATAGCTGTGTACATCAATGCAATCATGGGGTACAATGTGCTGGTTTTATAAACAATTTGAAATATTTTCATCAAATTGGTTAACATAGCCTTCACAGCATTTTCTTAGTTATTGTGTTAACACAATTATATTCTACATTTAGTAAACTTCACATGTACCCTTGTAAGATGCACCGTAGGTGTGGTCTCACCAATTACCCTCCCTCCACCCATCCAACCCTCTCCCCTTCCCTCCCTTCCTCTCCCATTTCCCCATATTCTTGGGCTATAATTGGGTTATAGCTTTCATATGAAAGCTATAAATTGGTTTCATAGTAGCGATGAGTACATTGGATACTTTTTCTTCCATTCTTGAGATACTTTGCTAAGAAGAATATGTTCCAACTCTATCCATATAAATATGAAAGAGGTAAAGTCTCCATCTTTCTTTAAGGCTGCTTAATACTCCATGGTATACATATACCACAATTTATTAGTCCATTCATGGGTTGATGGGCATTTGGGCTTCTTCCATGACTTAGCAATTATGAATTAGGCTGCAATAAACATTCTGGTACATATATCTTTGTTATAATGTGATTTTTGGCCTTTTGGATATATACCTAGTAGAGGAATTGCAGGATCAAATGGCAAGTCTGTTTTTAGATCCCTAAGTGTTCTCCAAACATCTTTCCGAAAGGAACGTATTAGTTGCATTCCACTGGCCTTTCGAAAAACACAATCCCCAAAATTCTACCATGCTTATCAATATCTACAATTAATGTGAATGGCTTAAATTTTCCTCTAAAGAGGCACAGGTTGGCTGACTGGATACAAAGGTTTAATAACCAGAATCCACAGAGAACTCAAATGTATTAGCAAGAAAAGAACAAGTGATCCCATCTCAGGGTGGGCAAGGGACTTAAAGAGAAACTTCTCTGAAGAAGATACACACAACCTACAGAGAGATATACAAGATTTTATTAATTTTTTTTCCCCAATAGTCCCTATGTAAATCAGGAGAGGATGCATAGAATTTTGGGTATACAAATGCCATCATTAAGTGGCCCTTAAGCAGTTTGGCTTAGAAATGGCTGATACTAGCTCTAATGACAGCTTTGTCATATGGCCCCTTCCAATGCTCTTCTGGATGTTCAGAACTCCAAATGTTGCAAAGCATCAGCCTACTGTAAACATGATTGTTTTAAAAAAAATTCATGAATATGTCAGATGAAATCAAAGTTTCTTCTAGATAAAGTTAAAATGCTTTATATATTACTAATTTTATTTCTTTCTTTATAAATTAAAAGTTTGTATCTTTGGCTGTCACAATCTTAACATTCTCCTATACTAGTGTGTGTGTGTATGTATATATACATATGTTGGGCATACTTCAATTGTGAAATTATTAATAATACAGTGTTAACAGTTTTTCAGTTTTACTCTGTCATTTTATTTGTATACAACTATGATTAATTATTGTTCAGCAAATATTCTTTCCCCTTCTCCTGCTGTCAGCAGAGTTTGTTAGCCTAGCTCACTGATTTTCAAGCTTAGGCAAAATGACTTGCCTTAACCAGTGGACAGACCCAAGCATGCATAGGCCCTAAATGTGCTTATACAATGTGACTTAGCTATTCCAGTGCTCTACCATAGGACAAGAGTGTCCTGTGCAGCCACTTCCTCTTCAACCTGGCCTGAGAATAAATATACATGGAGAGGACCCAAACTCCTCTGGAGGTCTGAACAGTACTGCTCAGCTGAGTCCATCCTAGAGATGCTAAACTATTGTTGATTTGCATATCCATGAGATGATATAAATGCATGTTTTCATAGGGGTGATTTGTTACACAGCATTATTATTACACTGTTCAATTAATATAATGACCAAACCTGCGTGTCATTTTTGTTATTGTCCACAAATGACATATTATTCCCTATGAACACAATTGCCACAGTTGATTAATTAAATAGAAATCAGAGATACAGGATGCAGGCTCATATGTAGGGAAAACAAAACAACCTGGGTGTGGCTGCTGTTTTTAGGGCCTCTTTTTGTATTTACCAAATTAGGGATGAAGATGTGCAATCTTCCCATTAAAAAGCCATGTCGGTGTGCCAGCTGGCTCCAGGCCAGGATTTAAGGGACTAGTAATGAATGAGGCAGAAGTAAATGGCCACCATCTGGGTAAAGCTCAAGTGAGCTTGTTTGGACAAGGCTCCAGTGTCAAGTAAATGAAACGGACTTTAATTTCAAGATGCAGCTGTGAGAGAATAATTCCCTTACCTGCAAGCCATTGCAGGTGTGGGAAGTAAGCAATATGTTTTCAAATAGGGTGGGATGCAATTATGTTTTAAAGGTGTGGGCAGTTGTCACATCTGAAGAACCATGTGAAGGGGCCCCTCAGCAAGCGTCGAGAAATGGGAAGGTGTTATTGTTATTAGAGCTTGCCTGGGCCAAAGGAAGCAGCTTGGAGTTATACCACAAAAGGTATGTTTCTGTAGGGCTTATTTCACATGCTGATTCCTTTTCCTTTGCAACATGGATTACTAAGAATAATACTTTACTGAAGCACCTGGATTGCTAGGGTTTTGTTGCTAAGTATTTAAATTGGTGTGGAAAATGTAGCTAAGCATATGAATCCTGGTAATGAATGTTTCCCTCTTGGGCAATTGGGCTCCATGCATTCTGAAACACCTTGGGTTTGATAGAATGCATTTACTGATTTTAAAAGGGAGGCAGACATTGGATTTAAGTTAAAAAAAAATATGTAGATAAAATTGGGCCCAGGAGCACCTTGTGCTGAATATTTAGGACATTTGACTTGGGGATTTCTGACTGTCCTATACCATGGTCTGGCCAGCTTAATGGTCTACACAGCTCAGAATAACAATTAATGGCCTAAAAGAAAACATCTGTGTCCCCTAAAATGCCTCTGTGTGTATAGTATAGGGCTGACTGGATTGCATATAATAGTGTGAATAATAAGTTAAATGGTCAAGAAATGCCCAATAGTAATATAATTGATCACACCTGAAATTACAGAGAATTATTTCTCATGTGACCATATAGAAAAAAATAAACATTCAGTAAAATAAATATAGGAGGTGGCTACTGGTGAAGGTAGGTGGAATGTAGGACTGTTAGGACACAGTAACCAAGCTAAGATCCTCTAGTGGGAGGAGTTAAGGAGCTGCCAGGTGAGTGACTGAGATTAGTGGAAGCAGGACAAACCAGAAAAGACAATTTGTGCGAAAGAGATAATATTAAGTAATGAACATTTCTAGTAGCTCCATGCATGCCTGTCTAAGTCTTTCTCGCTATTCTCCTAGCCCTGTCTGCTCCCTCAGAACATCTCTGCCTTGGATTAGAATTTTGTTTGAAGCTCTGCCATGAAGGCTGGAATAAGAGCTTCTCTTGGGCAGGACTGACGCTTCATTTTTCTTGGCCTTTTCAATGATTAGCTCGTTGCCCTGTCTAATAGACGCTCAGCGCATGCTTGTAGATTTGAAAGGAATGAAACAGGACTGATTTAGCTCTTATAAGAGAAAAAAATAGTTATCACAGCCAATGCCAACAGAGAATAGGGACAAAAATGCCTAGGTTACTTACTGGTATCTGTGTAAATGGGTTTAATCATTTCTGGAAAAATTGGCAGTGTTTAGTAAGATGCAAGAAAGTACACAGATCCATTCAGCTAGTAATACTGCTTCCTGGAGCTTATCTTAAGGAGGTCATCCAAAGAAGAAAATAAGTCTGTACAAAGAAGTATTCATTGAATGTACTTTCCTAAGCAAAAAGAGTAAGAATTAAAGTACTTCTAACAGGTTGGATTTGAAGCATTGAAGATAATTATGAAAATGACCAAATATGTGAAATGTACGTGTTATAGTATTAAGTGAAAAAAAAACTTAAGTAAAATTTTCTGCATAGAATATTTTCTACTACATACAATTGAGAAATAAGTACACAATGTCTGATGGCAATATGTTATGGGTAAAATAATTGTGTGATGAAGGATTTTGTTGGTGAAATATGTGCTATATGCTGTCTAAATCGTATATAACTACAATTTTACCATGATAAAAATAATACAAATGTATGTAAAAGTATTCAGTATTTTTCACGTAGTACAAAGCACTCTAGCTTTATGGTATTTCTGCCCTGAATTCACTTATAATAATGAATGAAGACATACAAAAATTTATTATTTAAGAACTACATGATAGAATTCTGTACAGATGAAGCTTAGAGAAGAGGGGCATGGATTCTCCATGTAGTAGGATGGTGCAGGTAAATAGGATGAAATCTCCAAAGAGACGGTAAATTAATTGTGTCTAAAAATATGATTTGTTTCCACGCAGAGTAAGAAGTTATATCTCAGGCAGAGTGACTAAAGTTTGGAAGCAAAAGCATAACAATGAATTCAAGTATAGGGTGAAAACTTTTGGCAAAGTCAAATAGGTGGAAATCTTAAGTCAGTAAATTGCTTTGAGAAAATAAATAAATAGAATAGATTTAAATGTTAAAGGAGAAAAATGATGAAGACATGTTCTACTAATGTACCAATTAGCAATGGATTTGAGTTTCTTAGAATCATTTAACCTTGTTCTCAGCTATGTTTCTTCATATCCCTTCAACACTTACTCTGTACTTAAGACTCACATAACTTTGCCACTGATTATTTTTAAATAACTGTAGTGACCACAGGATGCCACTCCTTGGACTTCACCAAAATCAATAGTTTCCATCTTTTTTTAAAATAAAAATTATATATATTTTCATAAATTAAGCATAATCCTTGGTACAGAGACAGATTGTTATTTTTAATAGAAAGGGAGCATATGTCCAATAAATTTCATTTTGTGTTTAAAATATGTCTTTTGGATGCAAATGGTATGAGTTAATTATCTAAAAATTCAGTAATGATCATCTTATAGTATCAATAAATAAGAGCTGGATCTTCATGAACTCAAGATAAGTGGTCAGAACTCAAGATAAGTGGTCAGAACTTTAGACTTCAGAGTTGAAGTCTAAAATAAAATTGAGTATCAAATAAAAGTTGATTTATCCTCAGGGAATTAAATCAGTATTATTGTGCACTTACTACCCAGTTTTACATCATCTTCAAACAACACTGAGGGTTTTTAATTCTCATTTTCCATGAAATAAATTAACACCTTTGAATTTTAGAGGGGTTAATTTAACAAATGTTACATAGGTGTATGTAAAGGTTTTGCTTCAAATTCTACTTCCCCAAATCACAAAATCCAGTCCAGTTTTGATGGCATATTCCCTGATTTTATACTGTAACATTTTTAAACTTCACAAAATACTCTAGTGCAATGGTTCTCAACCTTCCTAATGCCATGGGCCTTTAATACAGTTCTTCATGTTGTGGTGACCGCCACACAAGAGGAGCGGTGTCTCGGTTCCTAAGACCTTTGGAAATATGTGTTTTCCGATGCTCTTAGGCGACCCATGTGAAAGGGGAAAGGGTCGTTCAACCCCTAACAGGGTCGCGACCCACAGGTTGAGAACGGCTGCTTGAGTGCATCTGTGTTAGGTGGACGCATGCTGGGGGAAAAGGGGTGAATGAGAACAACATCTTGTTCTTGTAGACTTCTTGGTCTAGTGAAGAGACCAATATGAAAATAAATGGTTAAAATTTCCTGATAAGTATAATTGAAGCAATGGCATACCAGTAAGGTTTGATATGATTACTTACAATCATCAGATCGTGATTTGCACTTGAGGGACAAAAAGAGATAAGAGCACATTTTCAACAGGAAGAGATGCCTTCCCAGATACATCCACATTCTCTGCAATATCTGTTAGCACTGTTGATGTAAGACCTTCATCAGGACCATTAATGTAGTTTCTCTCCCTTTGTCAACATTAGTCTGGTGAAAAGGGGAAAATGTCATATTCTATGATGAAAACTTGGTCTCTTTACTGAGTGAGATTAGTTCATACGAGCTGACAATCCATCACTCTGCATCCATTCTGAGACTGATTGGAAATTATTCTGTTGGGAGAATCTTGGATGAAGAATTGGTTTTGGGATGCTGGTGCCTGCTCCTCACAACCAGGCATCCCTTTTCAAATCCTGGTTGCCATAACGACTAGATAGCACTTTGGGTCCCAAACACAACAGACTCCTTTATGGTGATGATTATTATTAGCCAGTTTGCACTCCAGGCAGAAATCTGATTTACTTTCCCTGAGGAAACTCACCATATGACA
Organism: Nycticebus coucang; assembly: GCF_027406575.1. Classification (NCBI taxonomy): domain Eukaryota; kingdom Metazoa; phylum Chordata; class Mammalia; order Primates; family Lorisidae; genus Nycticebus; species Nycticebus coucang. The sequence goes on from NC_069781.1 coordinate 161,504,628, forward strand.
TGCAAAGTGTCAGAGAATAATGCAAACTGGAAGTTTGGAAGTGCTGTGATATAAAACATGTATGGGGGGAGAGGAATGCGCCTTGTGAGCCCTTTATTATTTTTAAATAAAAAGTTGTCAGATTATTCAGCCCAAAGTGTGATGTTAACTGTGTCATGCCTGTGAGCTACATTATAGTGATTGTGAAGGCTGCACTTGTAGATGATCTATTATAGAGTATTTGATACAGTGTGACACCTGAAAACTTTGAAGGTGCATGAATTTTTGACATTATGCTATAGAACTATTGATTGAAGCAGAAAATACATTTAAAAAATGAGGTGTTTTCCCTGGTACGCCAGTCAGAATGAGACATATGCCTAGCTTCCTTTGCACAGTTTAAGAATGGGAGAAAAGCAATTTCATTCTCAGAATACAATAAGAGATCACAGTTATTATGAATAAGGTATCCAGCTTCAAATGTGCTGCTTCTGAAAAGTAGAATTTAAGCAGTTTCCTTCCCAAACTTATCCAAACCATTATTTTAACCTTTAATGAGATTTGACCTTCAGGCCAACCCAGAAGAAGAAAACTTTCTGGAATCTCATGCGTGGAAAAAATTGCATCTGCTGTTCAAGCCAACTATTTCTTTGTGGCATGTTTATCAGTAATATGCCCCTGCCCAGCAAAATTGTGTCCTTGAACCAGGGATATAAAATGATACTATTAAGGGAGCCAAGCCAAGTCTGGTCAAAGAAAGCCATTTATTTTCACTGACCCAGCTGGTCAAGTGAATTTAGGTTCAGCAGCTTGGCTCACTTGAGAATCAAGCACTGCCATCATGCCTGTAATTACAGTATGAAAGTGATTTCCAGGAACGAACAGTAAGGAGGAAACTGACTTTCCCTGGCAACATTATGCTGGCGTATAGGAGTGTTGGAAAGGTGAATTGGAAGCATGCATATAATAAGAACACCTTTTATTTGTATCAATCAGATTTTTTTATGTATAACAAGCCACCCCAACTTTAATGGATTATCACAATAAACATTAATTATTTGTTTGAAATTCTGTGAATTGTGTGGGTTGATTTTCTGGTCGGGGCCAGCTCATCTAGGACTGGATAGTCTGAGGATGGCTGTGAGTCTCTGATGGATGAGGCTTTTCATCATGTGGTTTCTCATCTTCTGGGAGGCTAACTGGAGCTTCCCAGTATTAAGAGTGAGCAAGTGCAATGCAGAGCAATTTTCAGCTGCACTTTGAATCACGTTTACTATGTGACAATTGTGATCAAGTCATATGGCCAAGTCAAATTCAAAAGATGGAGACATAGACAGTCTTGTGATTCAGCAAAGAATCTGTGGGATTCCTTTCCCTATGTACTTCAGTATCTTACTATAACTGAGGGTCACAAAGTTGCTGGTGTGCTTTAGCATATTTTAGTTTGGGTTTTCATATGATTTCTTTTGTTTTTCTTTAAAGAACATGAATGGTTTCAAAACCTTGTAATGTGGTAACAGTAGAAGCAAATTTATCAAGGTTCAACATATAATTATTACTACTTCTGTAAGATCCCAATTACATGATTTGAAAATTGAGCAACTGAGTATGTACCACTAGTTGAATTTATCTTTATTTATTTTTTCTTATTATTCTATGTGACTAACTTGTTTAACAGAATGTAGAAATCTAAGAGGAACAAGGAAGGGACAGTTTTATGCCCTAACTTGAGGCAGTCAGCAAATATTTAGTATTATTTTCATCAACTTATTATCATCATGAGGGATGATATGTAAGACTACATATTAGAAAGTTTTAGAATTTTTAAAAATGTTGTCACTGAGTGTCCAAATCATAATCTGGATAAAGAATTCATTCCAAAACTTACTGACTTAAAACAGTGTAGTTTATTCCTTCTTACTGTTTCTGAGAGTCAAGATTTAGACATGACTCAACTGTAAGGTTCTAGTTTTGAATATCAGATGAATTTATCTTAAGACTGTGACTGGGACTGAGGTCAATTTCAAAGGCTGCTTATTTCACATGTCTGGAACCTGGGCAGGGAGACACCAGCAGGTAGGGGCTGGAACAAACGGGCCCTCTGCCTTCTCTTTCTACCTGTGTGGTTTCTTCATAGCATCTCCCCAGTATGACAGCTTTAGGGTGGCTGGATTTCTTATATGGAAGGTGAGGCCCTCAAAGTCATGTGTCCCTATATGAAAAGTATATTTTCTCATCCATTCTTAATATTGCCATAGCATTATTTTCTGTATATTCTATTAATAAAGGCAGTCACAAACCTCCATATATATTCAAGAAGAGAAAAATACAGTCTCTAGTTCTTGAAGGAGGAGGGACATGCTTCTGTAAAAGCATGTGAGACAGCAATGTATTAATTTTGTGAAAGTACAGTCCACCACATCTAAGGATACTTTGAAGGTTGCAATAGGGATCTGTAGCTTCATCCCTTTTATTCAGTGATTTTCAACCACTGTACTGTCACAAGATCTAAAGACCATTAATTAAATTATTTTCACAAGAAATTGAAAGCGCAGTAAGTGTATTTTTTTTTACTTTTTTTTCCAATCAACATAATTTAAGTGTACTATGGAAGTATCCCTATAGGTTCAGCTGTGCTGTGAGATGAAAAAGGTTGAAAAACATTGAAGTCTTACTTTTCATGGTCATAGATTTCACTCTTTCTTGAGCATTTCCAAGTGTTCAATGTTGGTGTTAGTTGGGATTGAATCAAAAGAAGGAATCTGAGAAAGGCTTGAGTACATGTGTCTTATTTGGGAAATAATCCAGAAGAAAGGGATCAAAGTGAAATAGGGAAAGAGAAAACCAAAACAAGGCAGCCATGGGTGTAGGTGATAGTGTTTGCAGTCTTGGTAGAACATTCTGAGAAGGCTTATAAACTCTGTTTCAGAGTTATGCATCAAGAGGACTGAAGGGCAGAGCATATATCCATTGTCTTTGGGTAAATGCAGTCCCAGAGTCATTAGTTCTCCATACTTCCAGTTGCTTGTATGTGAAGGCCTAATGCATTCCCCAACTATCCCACAAAGGGCTTTCAGAGAGGCACCAGAGTGGAAAGCAAGTAGCATATGACACAAGTTCATGGTAAAGAGCCTTGAGTTGCTCTCCAGCAAAGTAGGTGGAAGACTGCTCAGAACTGGTCACTGCAGCTGTGCCTTGAGAAAGAGGTAAAGCTGGGATAATTTGTGCATGAGAAACACAGGATATACATTCATTCAAGCCAAAGACAATCAAATATGTATCATTTACTGAGTGCTGGCCATAGTTCTAAGTGCTAGGTAAAGGATTAAAAAGGTACACAGTCTTACTCTTCGTGTGGTGAAGCTTTAAGTAAGCAGATCACCACAGCACAGTAAAATAAGTGCTATGAGAGAAAATCACAGTGTATTATTGGTGCATAGGAAAAGTGGCAAACAAGTGTATTAAGAAAGAGGCTCTTTAACTAGAAAAGCTTTTATACAGGGATGATGATCCTTCAGCAAAGAGAAGGATTTTTTAAATGAGAAATAGGGATGAAAGAAAGTAGACAGTCCAAGCATACAGAAAAGAGAAACAAAAGTCAAGAAGATTATATGTGAAAAAAAGTTCTGATTATATATGAAAAAGCAAATTCCATTGATAAATCTCAACTAAGTTGAGACTCAATGGAATTAGCCGTTTGGACCAGGTCATACCACTTTTCAGTTCAGACAAAACCCAGTTTTCCTTCTGTTTTCTTACACTTACAAATGTTTTCAATCATGTATTTAAAAACAAATGTCATGTTCCATGCCACATCTTTTTCTTTTCCTTGGTGCTAATGTTCACTAACAAGCTGCATCAACTTTGCTTGCTTTGGTGTTCTTTTTATTGGAGAAATTATGAAATTTAATCAGGAATTTACAGTGAAAGATTTCTTTATAGTGATCATTTATTATAAAATTTATTTCCCGTAGGTAGGGAGGACACAAAGTTCAATTTTATTTTAGGCTGTTAAGTTAATGTAAAACATGCTTTTAAATCCCTGGATAAAATAGCAGACTTAGACAACTCAGAACTGATGTGTCTGACAGATGGATTGGAATGTGCCAAGATGACGGAACCAAGAGAGACTTTCTAGAGAACCAGGGCTGGGAAATAGCAATTGGCAATTTAGGAAAAAGGTGTGAAGAGGGTGAAACTTGCTTCTGATTTCTCTAGTAGTCAACACTTCAGAAAACCATTAAGGATAGTTTTCACAGGATTGCTCAAGTGTCATAAGCAAATATGTCAGAAGAAAGGACACTTGTTAGGGTTTTAGAAATGGATTATCACATTGTCTGATATAGTTCAGCAATTTTCCAGAGAGACAGCTTCTGCTAAGTCAAATATGTGATTTCTCTACTGTTCTCTCTTTCTTCCTTTGGGGGTTAATGAATAGCTCACCTTTATAAGGGACTCTGGAATGTACCAGAGACAGATCTTTTTGAGATAAAAGGCTGGAAAGTCACTTCAAGTCACTGAGGTTACTGTAACCACAGTGAAAGTCCAAATGAATACACCGCTTTTCTGGAGGCAAGGTGTAAGGGAGTAGTCTTCCAGCAATTTTAATTTATTTTTTTTAAACATTTATGGATCTTTGGGAAAGGAATGACTGTACTGAGAAGGGAAGTGCGGACAGTCAAATACTAGGGAAGTAAAAAGTAGGATATGGGTGATGATGGACTCTATGAAACAACGTGGAAGAAAAGGGGAACAAATTGAGATATGACACTATACAGTCAGACAACTAAGTTAGCAAACTCGTCCTAGAAACAGTGCTACAAACCTCATTGTGAATACCACTATGGTCACCTACTTCCCTTGGCCATCTGATGACCATAGTGATGCTATCAGCAATGAGGTATGTGGCACTTTGTCTAGGGTGAGTTCATGAACTTAATTGTCAAACCTCATAGGTTTAAAAGAGCATTTAGTAATATATGGGACACATGACTGGGAGTTATTGCTATTTGGGGATGGGGGGACAAGTGGAGAGAAGCTGTTCTATGTAGTAGAACAGGAACAAGGGGGCAGAATAAACTGGAGTCAGTCTGTTCTGTACTCCTTGGTTCAGTCCCTCACACTGAGGAAGCACAGACGCTTAGGATCATGTCAGCCTTCTAAGTCTTCAATACCACAAACCAACTCCAAGTCAGGAAATAAAAACATGCTCAGTTTTGAGAAGTTCAACACACCTGTTCTGGGCATCTACTGTGCCAAAAATTGTATTGAATGACTATATGTTTTCTACGCATCACGTTTGACACTAAAATTTAAAGAAACAATGAGTGTCTAAGGCATGAAGGCTCATGCCTATAATCTTAGAACTTTGGGAGGATAAAGTGGGAGAAGCTCCAGACCAGCCTGGGTACCATATAGAAGTGCACTGTGTGCACCTGTAGTCCTAACTACTGAGGAGGCCGAGGTTGGTGATTTCTTGAACCTCCAAGTTTGAGGCTGCAGTGAACTATGATGATACCACTGCACTATAGCCCAGGCAACAGAGCAAGACCCTGTCTCAGAAAAAAAAAAAAAAAAAAAAGGAAGAAAGAAAGAAAGAATGAGTATGGAATATTCTCTACGTTTACCATTATGAAAAATCTAAATTTTCCCTTCAAGAAGGTTAACTATCATGATAAAGGTAATCAGCTTTTCTAGGGGAATTTAGAGAAAAGAGTATTTCATATTGAAGGTGAGTTACAGGCTGAGTCTTAAAGTGTTAGTTTGTCCAGGTAAAGAAAGTTAGGAAGGACATCCTAGGCAAAAGAAAGAACATTAACTGATGCTTGGAGCTAAGAAGGAAAGTGGTGCCTGTGAGATTCTGTAAGTTCTCTGAGGTGGTGGGACTTTAAAATATGAGGTAGGATGTGGCAGGAGGCAAGCAGATGTAAGACTTGTCAGACCTGTGAACATGCTCCAATTTCAGGATTCTATTCTATAAATGTTGAGTATCTAGGTTCTACATTTTAGATGTGTGGATTCAGGATCTTCATGTCTGGAAACTGAAGTAGCATTAAAAATCTACTATAATGTTACAGTGATCTGAAATAAGATATTAAGGTGAATGGGTTTGAGATGTATATAAGAAGAAAACTTGTCAAGATGTAGGAGGGGGTATTATGTGAGGGATGAGGGAGAGCTAAGCACCCAGGACAATACTTGTAACTAGGACATTAAGTGAACATATGAGTCTGCAGAGCTGCAAAAGCATTATGGCCAGAATGAAGGATGCAGGAACAAGCAGCTGGAAGCCTAAGACGGGAGACCTGATAAGCGTAGTGGTTGGCAGCAAGGTGGTGTGGCCACATCTAAGCTAGATGGCAGACACGTCACGTCACACAAACTAGATGACATACACGTCAATGCACACCTACATGAAAAGATGGGAATTCTGGGCTTCTTAGATTCCAATCCCAAAACTACAATATATGCTCAGCTATTCATAACTATTACAGAGAACAAAATTAACTTGATCAAGAAAAGCCCATGTTTACCAAGATTTGACTTTAAGTGCTTTCTTGATGGAAGGAGGAGGTTATGTAGAAATTATTTCCAGCTAACTCAGAATTACAAAATGCTTATTTTTTATACCTGAATGTCTTCTATGAGATCCATAAAAGGGTTTTGTTTGTTTGTTTGTTTTGAGACAGAGTCTCAAACTGTTGCCCTGGGTAGAGTGTCATTGCATCACAGCTCACAGCAACCTCAAACTCTTGGGCTTAAGGGATTCTCTTGCCTCAACTAGCTGGGACTGTAGGCACCCACCAGAATACCTGGCTATTTTTTGGTTGCACTTGTCATTGTTGTTTAGTAGGCCTGGGCCAGGTTTGAACCCACCACCCTAGGTGGATGTGGCCGGCACCCTGCTGACTGAGCTATGGGAGCCACCATAAAAGGGGTTTAATATCATTAAGAATAGGAAACTGAATAATAAATCACAAATATTTAAGAACACTTGTCTAGATGTTTCCAGGAAAAAGAAGGATCAAGCTATACCTTTTCTGTATTTCAGGTTTGGTTACCTCCAGCGTTTGACTTATTCTGACCCTCAGAATCAAAATCAATAAGGGGAATATGCTCAAGTGCAATCAGCCAAGCCCCAACCTATAGCTAATGAATCAGAATTTTTGTTGATGTATCAGTGTCCTGCCTTAAAGTAGCTTCTATTGTGTGTGTGATGTTCACCCTAGCATAGAATCACTGAAACTGTTCCTCATACACCCCAAACACCTGCAGGCATCACTTAAAACCCACAGAATGCTTGAACTTGAATCAAAGAATTTCTCCAGGCTGTTTTTTCTTTACGTGCATGAGTGATCTCAGGGATTGTCTCTCCTTTCTCCCAGGACAAATCTTACTTCTTCTCTCCTCATCTAACTCAATTTTAATTTAGTTAACTAGCCTCTCTTCTCTGCTTCCATTCTCACCTGGAAACCCCTGGATTTTAGTCCTGAGACAACTCCAGAAACAAAAGGCAATCCATATATGCTGAGATCATGCCAGGGCACTGCCTCTCCCCTGATCAACAGTTCCTGAAGGGATCCTTCTTGCTATTGCAAATTATAAAAGAAGAAATTTTCCTTTAATATGGAATTTTTGTAGCATGACTGAGCATTCAAGCACCCAGTAAAGTAGAACACAATTACTATAAAAGTAACATGTAAAGAGATGGAAATATTTGGTTTCTAGGCTTAATATAGAGAAAAAGAGCAAATGACCAACTGTGTGACCTCAGACATTTAACTTCAGTTCTTGGGTATTTGTTTTAGTCATCTTTTAATATAGACTAAAGTGTTTCAAAACTTTGAGACTTTTGAAATTTGGGGCTGGATAGTTCCTTTTCTGTTCTTTGTAAGATGTCATAACCACCAATAATGTCTCCAGATACTGTCACTGTCCCCTGGGTAGGTAGCAACATTGTCTGCAGAATTACTCAATTAAGGGTACCCACTCCACAGGATTTTTGAGATATTTAATCACACACACACATATATGAAAGTGCTATGAAATTTTAATAGATTATATAAACTAATGGGTTGTTTTTATGAAGCATGGGAATTTGGTGAAGCTTTAAACTAATTGTTAGGCTCAGCGCCCATAGCTCAATGCTGGCCACATGCACCAAGGGTGGTAGGTTAGAACCCGGCTCCAGCCAGCTAAACAACAATGACAATTGTAACAAAAAAATAGCCCGGCATTGTGGTGACACCTGTAGTCCCAGCTACTTGGGAGGCTGAGGCAAATGAATTGCTTAAGCCCAAGAGTCTGAGGTGGTTGTGAGCTGTGACGCCACAACATTCTACTGAGGGTGACATAGTGAGACTCTGTCTAAAAAATAAATAAATAAAAATAAAAATAAAAATAAACTAATTGTTAATATGATTCAAACTACTTAACCTTTCCAGGATGTAGGTAATAATGATATAATGTATGATACTTTTAAGGATGCAAAGAGTTACACAAACTTAATTTTAAGCATAATGTGCGCCTGGTCAACATTCTGAACAGAGAAGGCAAATCAACTACTTATATACCTTGAGAGATATCCCCATCACTCATCTAAGCTTGAAGCCTTTTATCAACTATTTTATGCCTTTATAAATGAACACCCTTCCGAATCAATCAATAGACAGCTTTTATGTTTCAGCAATTAGAATATATTTTAAATAAACAGTCCCTCTATGGTTTGGATATGGTTGGTTTGGCCCTGCCTAGTCTCATGTGGAAATTTGATCCCCCCAAACCCCCCACCGTGATGATGTTGGAGGTGGTGCCTGGTAGGAGGTGTTTGTATCATGGGGGTTGATCCCTCATGAATGGCTTGGTGCCACTCTCATTGGCATGAATTTCTACACTCTTAGTTCCCTTGAGCTCAGGTTATTTAAAAGAGCCAGACAACCTCTCCTCTCTTTCACCACGTGATCTCTGCACTTGGCTGCTTCCCTTCCCCTGAGTGGATCTTTCCCAAGGCCCTTAGCTTCCCTTCCCCTGAGTGGATCTTTCCCAAGGCCCTCAGCTTCCCTTCCCCTGAGTGGATCTTTCCCAAGGCCCTCACCAGAAGCAGATGTTGGTGCCCTGTTTCCTGTAGAGCCTGAAGAACCGTGAGCCAAATAAACCCCTTTTCCTTATAAATTACCCAGCCTTCGGTATTCTTTATAGCAGCAAAGACTAAGACAACCTCTCTGAACTTATTGGCATTTCTTTAATATTATCAGTAAAGGAAATGTTGGAAATTCATTCTTCTAAACTTGTCATTCTCACTTTATGATACTGCAGCTAAAATAGCTAAGCAAATAGAATAAAACCAAAACCCTATAAAGAGTTTTCTTCAAAGGAGAGAATGGCATTTTAGTTTCCCTCCATTTATATTTATTAATACCTATTCCCTTCTAAAAAGCATGCAAGCTTCACTCATTTTCCTTCCTCCCCTCGCCTTCTTCCCTCCTGTCCTCCTCTCCCCTCCCTAGGTGCACGCGCGCGCGCACACACACACACACACACACACACACACACACACAGTTCTTTTTACCCACCTCCAAGGTAATAACCAAATAAGGAAAGATGCTTTGCTTCTAATTCTGGTGACAATATGGTGCCTTGGAAAAAAAATAGCCCTTCACATTGCAGCCATCAACCCATGTTCACAGTCTTCCTCTGTCTTTCTCCAGCTGTGGGCCTATGGAGAAATTACCATCTGAATTCTTAGTTTCCTCATCTGTAACATGCAGACTTTCATGCTTTTTTTGAAATGCATTGTGAATGCTGAATAAAAAAAAATAATATTTACACTGGATATAACACATTAGGCATTTGCAAAGGCTCTTTTCTTTTCACCTCTCATTCATTTTTTCCTCTTCAGTCTCTGAACGTGTCGGAGAGTGAATGGTCTTGCTTAGTATTTCCTCAGGTAGGTGAAGAGCTGCCTTTTCATCTCCTAGCTGTGACTCTGTTCTCTAAATTCACAAAAGAGTTATACTGCTCTCAAGTATCCATTACAAACGAAATCCATAATGTTATGGAGTAGAACTTCCACTGCGGAAGATGATTCCAATTTCATGCTTAGGTTGCTGGTTTTAGTCTATCTTCTCTAGCAACTCAGCCTGAGACAAAGGCTACTATGAGAGTACTGTCCTAGGAAGTAAGATTCCATAGACATGGAGTAAAAGGCAGCCAGAAAAAAGAAAAGACAACACGTTAAACTTGCTGGGGACCATATGAATTTTTTGTTTGTTTTGGTGAGTGAGGATGGGAACTCCATTTCCACATTGGTAGAAATTGTACTCCATGATTTGTTTGCACATATGTGAATAATGCTGAGGGATTTTCTGTGACATTCCACACTTTAGGGACTACAGAAATGTCCAGGAGGCAGGACACATGTGTATGGAGCTAACTCCCACTGCTGGTAGCCTAAGAGAGAGTCGAGGCCAAGGGATCTTAAGCGGTGTTCATCACAGTGTAGATAGTATGTGTGGTTTCAATATCTGTTCATCGTATTGGTACAATCCCTAGGTGATTACTAAGGCCTTCCCCTTGCAGATGTTGTAGTGTGCTGTGGAGTGAATGTGGTCACCAAGAGATACTAATAAGGTAAAAAAAAGAGATCAAGATCCTTCTTCCCACCACTGATCATTATGCAAACAGATCATCGTAAGTATCAATGTATTATTACTGCATGCAATGGAAATCTCTTAGGATATCACCCTGCGGGGAAAAACAGTGGGTACAAAATGAGGTACAAAAAGAAATCTAAGGAGAATCATATCAAGCAGTGATTCTATGGTGAGGCTCTAGTTAATTGATAACTCCTTCATGTGCAATTTTGCTTTCTTCAATCAGGTCACTTTTTCTTTTTTTTTCTAAGACAGCCTTGCATCTTTCCTTGATTCAGACTTTTGTGTGGTTTACTACTACAAACGACACTGTCAGCCCAGTCGTGGGGGCTCTTGTTTCCAGCTGGAAACTATCTCCCTAGTGGTTGTTTGTTTCACTTTTGCTACCTGTTCACTGTACCAGCTGCTCAGTACTCAGCAGACTGAGCTGCATCCTAATGGTGTGTTGGGAACCTGGGCTTTTCTTTCTACCATCTGGTTTGAGAAGCAGTTTCCTTGACTCTGTGTTGGTGAACTGGAATGAGACTCTGGCACCATTCAACTACCTGTCCTTCTTAAAAGCAAGTCTCCTTTGCCTTTCAGAATAAGGATAATGATGATGTAAGCCAAAATGATACCAATTTATTATGCATTGGGCCTTTTATTTGCCTTGAATCATTTATTTCTCAAAACTAATCTACCAAAGGTGTACTGTCACCTCTACCATTCTTCTAAGGAGTAAACTGACAGAGAAACAATGTCCGGTCCGTGGATACAACTCTGTCAACTCACAGAGCCAGGATTTGAATCTGTTCCATTGACTCAAGGGCCATATTTCCACTAACATGGTTTCTTAATTCTTGAGTGCCTGGTGGAACTATATTTCAATAGAGGACCAGTAACTTTTCCCCAGACTGTGAAGTCATATTCCAGTTTTCTTTATCTCTCTGGAGTATTGAAACAAGACCCTGGAGATTAGATGGTATTCTATCCTCTCTCATAATTCCATTTCCCCATATTCATATTCCTCCATCATAATTTTATTCCTAGTTTTCATCCAGTTATAACTATATATGAATTTTATTACATAATAATTAATTTATGTATCTATATAATGTATAGCCTATTTAACTGTTACCTGTTTCCCCGAAAATAAGACCGTGTCTTTTTTTAAGGTGTGCTCCCAAAGATGTGCTAGGTCTTAGTTTCAGGGGATGTATTATTTCTCCTGTAAGTAGGTCTTATTTTCCGAGGATGTCTTATTTTTGGGGAAACGGGGTATGCTTGTTTGCATGTGGCCTAACATGATGTTATAAAAAGTTACTGAAATCTTGGAAATAAAATAAAAGGGTGATTGCATGTTTTTTCTTGGTTATGGTGGCTATGATTTAACAGGCTAGCCCCCAAATTGTCTGATTCCTGAATCTATCTTCAGTTGAAATTGCTACTTGTTAATTGATTAGAAGTCAGATACTATAAAAGTTATGTGTTAACTTGTAGATTTCTGTCTCATTGAAAAGATAACTCAAAGATTTATGATGTTTTTGCCCCAAAGGACAAGAGGCAGTTTTATGTCTAAACTTAACAAATGTATTCTACCATGCTTGTATTATTTTTTTTAAATGTTTTTACTGAAGTCCTAGATAAACTCTCCTTTCTTATACTCTGTGAGAATCATCTTTATCATTGTGCAGTTCCATTTTTAATTAAATTAATAAGTTGAATAAAATCTTAAAATGTGTTCATTCTGTATTTGTAGGAGAATCATGATTCTAACTTTTGGAAAATTCCACTTTAACACATTGTTTTTTTTACATTACTTACTCATTCATTTGTTTGGGCATTCAATCATTCATTTTATAAATATTTCTTAGAAACCTAGTGCTGGGTCTTATTCTGAGTGCTTAGGATATCACAGTGAACAAAACATTAAATCCCTGCTTTCATGGACCCAATAGAAAATAATACAACCTGGAGGATAATATACAAAGATGAGAATGTATATTTAGAGCTGTGAGTTGCAACCTTGCATAAATATCAAAAATTTAGATGATTAATAATCATGTAATTTTCAAAGTGCCAACCACAGGTATTCTCACTCTGTAAGTTTTTTATGTGAGTCAATTATCTTTATTTTAACCTACTCCTTAGGTAATTATTTTATTTATTTATTTTTTTTTGAGACAGGGTCTCAAGCTGTCACCCTGGGTACAGTGCTGTGGTGTCACAGCTCATAGCAACCTCAAATTCTTGAGCTTAAGCAATTTTATTGCCTCAGCTTCCCAAGTAGCTGGGACTACAGGAGCCCACCACAATGCCTGACAGGCTATTTTTGTTGTTGTTGTTGCAGTTTTTGGCTTGGGCTGGCTTGAACCCACCACTTCTGGTATATGGGGCCAATGCCCTACTCCTTGAGCCACAGGCGCCACCCCAGCTGGCTATTTTTTTTGTTGCAGTTGTCATTGTTGTTTTAGCTGGCCTGGGCTGGGTTCGAACACACCTGCCTTGGTGTATGTGGCCAGCGCCCTACTGACTGAGCTATGGGCATCACCCTCCTTAGGTAATTCTAATGCCCTTGGTCTTAGGAACATAGAGGAAAAAAATCTGGAGTTTTTACATTTTTGACCAATATTCTGTTACAGAAATTATCATGTCATGATAAATTTTTAAAAAAGGTCATCTCAAGAGACCTGAATTCCAGTGTTCTTTTCCCTTTGCTTTTGTGTTTGTATTTTTTCTCTAAATATTTAGAAATGTAACCTTGGGCAAGTTATATTCTGTCTCATATCTGGCTGAAGGTATGTCATTATCAGATCAGATTGGACAAGATGGCAGTTAATGTTTGTTGCAGCTCTAAATTCTATGAACAAGACAAAACGTTAAACATATAAATGTCTCTTCATGATCCAATACTCATTAGGCTTACTGCATGCCTTAATTTATTAATATTAGAGTTCATTAGTGAATATCAGAATTAATTAGTGCAACAGATTATGAACTTGTACCAAATTGTGTTTGGTTTTATTTTATAAGATATGCAATAAATCAGATCTTCTGCCAGTTAACTTTCTGGAGCTGATCTTTCTTGAAGTACTGCCTAATGGAAAGCAGCTAATTAATATACTTTTAATAATTTACTAAACCATATCCCTGGCATGTAAAAATATATGCTCACAGGTAGCTGGAGCCACAATGCATGGGCACGCCTGTGACTTCCAATGTTCAAGGAAGGCTGTGAGTTACATAGAGTGTCTAATGAATTATTTATAACAGTAAGAAATGAAGTGAAACGTGCACACCAGCCATGGGGCAGAGTGAACTGTAATAGCCCTTGGAGCAGCAGGCAAAGGCTGGCTGCCAGACTTAGATTTTACTTTGTAATTCATTCTAAGCAATGTGTGACTTATTCAGAGTTCAATCTTTTGAGAAAAAATAATTAAGATAGACCTTCTCAATTAATTTCTGCTGAATCTGTGATCATCATTATTTTGTGAAAGGAGCCTATCTTCTCCAGCATTCACCATTTCTTTTATCCATCACATGTCTTTTTCTCACCAAAGTTTACAAGATTTGTTTCTTTAATTGGCAGGTGGGCAACTGCGACTTGTTACATGATGGAGCTCTAAATAGACTTTGAGATTTTTTTTTACATAATAATTATTATTTTTATTGCTCTGGAAAATATATACAATAAATCGGAAATAGAAAATATCATGTTGACTATATCAGAAGCTCACTGAGGACTAAAGTTGAGACTCATCTGTTTCCTTCCGTAATAACTTGTGTCTGCTCTCCTGCACTGCACTGTGCACGCTTGGTTATTCAGCAAATTTACTGACACACTGAAAAAAAAAGTGCCTGGCACTTATCTAAACACTGAGGAGGTAGCACAGCGGTTCTCAACCTGTGGGTCACAACCCCTTTGTAACAATGAAAATACATTCTGCATATCAGATATTTACATTACGATGCATAACAGTAGCAAAATTACACTTATAAAGTAGCAATGAAAATAATTTTATGGTTGGGGGTCACCACAACTTGAGGAACTGTATTAAAGGGTCATGGCTTTAGGAGGTATTAGGAAGATTGAGAACCACTCAGTTGTAGCACCATGTGAAGCACAAAAGGTCCTTACATGGAGTGCAGGAACAGTTCCACTAATCAATCTTATTTATGTTTTAAGAACTGTTGGAAATTCCAAATGCCCTCTTCATCTCTTCCTCAGTCCTTTCCCAGTGCTCCCTAGGATCTGACTACATATTCATTTTGGTTTTTGTTTTTGCTTATAATGAATTTCCTTTCTTAGGTATATTAGCCTTGCTCATACCATTAAAAGTAATCTAAAACATTCTCTTTCTCCCATATATATATAGATAGATATTCAAATATATATGAGAGAGAGAGATATCTATCAATATATATATATGTTTACAAGTATGAATATATCTATCCATCAGTATATCTATTCACATTTATATATCCTATTGCCATGAACCAGCTCACTATGCTAAGGAATGGGTATATAATTTTTAAAAATCACACGTGGTTCCAATCATCCCTTTTCACTCTCTCTCTCTAGAAGGCACTGCCTTTATTTTTGTGCCTACTTAGTTCAAATGTCACCTCCTTCGGGAACTGCTCTCTAACCCTCCCTTCTATTTAGAATACTAGCCTTTTGTGTTCCCATTAACCTCTGATCTCAACTAGTTATAACGTAATGTTCAGTGATTTTAATGTATTTGTTTTATTTATAGTTTATCTCCCCAAGAACTTCCATTCATCCCTTAAGAACTGGTTCCCTAATGATAACTTTTGTGAAATTCCCTTAAGGTGACTCCTGGGGAAGATGGTATCTCCCAATCTGGTACAGTTCTAAGCTAGATTATTTATCACATCTTCCTGCATTATTTAGTCAGTAACATATTATATTTGGTTCTGTATCCTCAGAACCTAGTACAAGATCTGAAGCACAGTAGATGGTCCAACTAAGTTAATTTTTTCCCCAAATATTTTTGGAATCTGCCTACATTCATCATTCCACTAGCAAGAATGGTTCCTTAAACATTCAGCACAATCTTTGAAGCTCTCCTTTCAGGTTTTGCTTGTTTTGACAGCTGCAAATCTCAGATTCCCCATGACAACCTGCCTGGCTGTGATTCCAGCTGGGATATCCTCCTTCCTGAGAATGCACACCCGCCAGGTCTGGCTTCTCCATGATTTTGTGAATGGAAGATGCAATCAGCAGCTGGCAGTGTCTTCTGTTTTTCTGTGAGGGAACGTTTTCTTTTTCTCTGCTGGCTTGCAAAAGTTCTTTTACAAATATTAAATCATGATATATCAAGAAATTTTTTGTTTTTGTTTTTGGTGCCTCCAAAAAAAGTGTGAGAGGCCATTTTCCAACCCAACAAGTACCCTTAACATGAGCTTTTCTTCTATTAGCTTTCTCTGAATAGATCAAACTCATGAATAAATAATCTGATGAGTAAATGTGTTTAAGTTGCAGCAATGGAAGGAAAATCTTTGAGGATTTTACTTGTGCTGTACTACTGAAACATGAAACATTTTGTGTCATAAATTCCAGGGTCTGTATGCTTCCTAGTTACAAATCTGAAAGTAATTTCCATATCAATATAAATTGATTTCCAAATTCTGTATTTCAGAATGCAAGGTTTAGAAGAATGTGTTGTATACTATATACCATAGGTAGAAAAAGAAGGAAACTATTTACTTGTAGGTGTTTAATTTTACCTGAAGGATACTTCAGAAATCAATGATAGAAGTTGCTCTCAGGAGGAAACTGATTTTCTGGAGTACACAGATGGGAGGCAAACTTTTCCTACCATAACCTTTGTGCCTTGTGAATTTTGAACCCATAGGATATATTTGTTGCTCATATAAAAATAAAATAAAAAACACATCTGGCTAAAAAATTGATATCTGAGTCAAGTTATTTGAGTATGGGCCAGATCTCGAAACAGCTGGTGCACTTACAACTCTCAAGGCCTTTCTTACCTCCTTTCTTCTCTTTTTAGATATCACCGGTGAATTCTCCTCCTCTCTTGGTTAATCCTAGATGGGCTCATATGATGCATGCTGCATCTGGACTCATTTTCATCATAAACCTTTCTTCATGCTGACATGCACATAATCAATAGATGAGCACCTCTTCATGTCTTATCCAGAACTTTCTAGAGGCCAATTAGGCAAAGAATTCTTTCGAAAATTGTAAGGCATTTTGACAAAAGAGAAGGAAAAAGAAAACCCTTACAATTGATTTCATAAGTCATCAAATACATTCCGTGTACCTATGGGACAGGGCTTAGTAATTTATATTTATTGTGGAAGTTATATTTCACTTACCTTGAAACCAGATCAATAGGAGATAGAAGGAAAAAAATGGGCATTTGTTAAACCACAATTATATGTGGATCTTTTCGGATAGGTGCTTTCTCTTCATAGTTATATGAATTATACCTAATTCATTTAATCACCTCAAACACATTTGAGGGAGGCATTTTTATTATTCTTGTTCTATAATTGTGAATACAGATATGAGAATATTGAATAACTCATTCATGCATCTGACCCCTCCGACTCTAAGGCTCTTTATGCCAAACTCCTGCAGAGCTATAGAAAAATGGTATAAAAATAATACAAGTTGAAAAGCTCAGTTCTTTGTTTCAGGCTTGTTTTATTAATCCTATGCAGCAAAATGTCACCACCAAATGCAAGATGTATTTTATAAAATGCCTTAATCTGTTTATTCATCACTTAAGGGAACATTAGAGAGACTGGGAACTTGATCTTTATTTTCTTACTAACAGATGTTGTTACTAAGAAACATGTAATTGAGCACTTTGGGGCAATTATTTTAAAATATAATGCTCACCTTTGCAATAACTTTCCATGTGGTTCTCTGAAATTAAGACACATTTCATGTTGACTCATCAAAGGATCCCATGCCCCTTCTTTGAGACAATCCTACCTCAAAAAGTATCATTTAAAATTGCCAGCCCAGTACAAAGAGGAAGAATGTCGAGCCTCCTACATATTCAGAACCATCTGTCTCTAGAACCTGGAGCAGCTTTTTGAGGGCTTTTAAGCCTCTCTCCAGTGTTTCCTTCCTTTCCTTACATCCAGGTGATTATTGCATTCATGAAGCATTTTTCCCCTTTTCAGAAATTCCAGGATCTTGCAGTACATCTGTGTTAGGTAGGATTTTAAAAGATGTTTAAAGAAAATTTAAATAGTCAGTGTAATTTATAGATTTCTCCAAGTGTCTTGTGCTCTATCTAACACACTTTTTGGCTTTGTATCTGCAGTTGCAGCCACTCCGCATGCTGCTGCTTCACCACCAACCCCATCTCTTGTCAATCTTCATCCTGCAGGATTCATTTCATCCTTGCTTTTTCTCTGAAATGTATCCTGGTTCCATCCTTCAGCAGAGACACTGTAATTGCCTGATTAGCTTTAGGACTGCTTCTCTCGAAATGTTGTTTCTCTCCTTCCTTGCAAAGACCTTATAAAACAATTATTTTCCTTAGAGTCAACAACCTTCCACAAATCATGGTAGTGGTCCTGGGAGGGAAACTAAAGATGAAGATAGCATAGGGGTTAAAAAGAGTCTGTCCCGAGTCTCCAAATCCTCTCTTCTGCTGTGCTAACCCATTCTCCTTATGTTAACACTTGCTTCCTCTGCTCTTAGCATGGTCATTTCCCTCATTTGCCTAACGCTTCTCTCCTAGACTAATGCTACTGAATCTGCTGCCCACACTTACCTGGGGGTAAAACTATGCTATTAAAAACATGAACTGTGCCTAGCACAGTGACTTATTCAATGTTTAAATAAGTTGCTGGAAGTGAATAAAGATATGTATAGCTTATATTCTTTATTAGAGCGACAGAAATATACTAAGCCACTTCTGTGCAGACCACTATGATGAGTGCATTGTGGGCCTCAAACATCCATAGTTTCTGGCTCGGCACTTATGGCTCAGCGGGTAGGACGTCAGCCATATACACTGGAGCTGATGGGTTCAAATCCAGCCTGGGCCTGCCAAAACAACACTGACAACTACAACCAAAAAATAGCCAGGTGTTGTGGCAGGCACCTGTAATCCCAGCTTCTTGGGAGACTGAGTCAAGAGAATTGCTTAAGCCCAAAAGTTTGAGGTTGCTGTGAGCTGTAATACCACAGTACTCTACCCTAGGGTGACATCTTGAGACTCTATCTCAAAAAAAAAAAAAAAAAAAAAAATCCATAATGTCTGCAAAGGAGAGGGTCTAGTGTGTGAGCCATGCACCCATGCAGAACTGCCCACATCAAGCCTGTTAACCAGCAGGTCCTCGTTGGGAAAGCTAATAATAGTATTCTGCATCCCTAGAGTTGTCCTATATATTTAATAATATATATGTGTGTGTATGTGTGTATATGTATATAGACATATAACACAAATTGTATATGTATATTGTATATGACACAAATTGATCTGACACACATTAAGGACCTTACCATCCATATATCAGACAAGAACAGAGGAAATAAATCAAAAAACAGAACTTTTAGTTTAAGGCAAGGCAGTGTGTGATAAGTTTTAAATTGCCCATGAAGTTTTTAAAAAAATTTGAGATTACAAATCTGCACAGTGCTAGGCCCCACAGAGTCACGACTCTTCCATTACATGGCACCCTCTCAAAGCATCAGTCTTTCATTCCACACTAGTAGTGCATTAGCACTATCTGGGATCTTGTTAGAAATACTGTAGGGAAGGTTCTGTAAACTGACCACCCAAGACACTGTGGTAACAAACTGGTCAACATGCAGAGGTGGTCAAGGTAACAAACTAGGCTGACTACACTGATATGTACATGTGATGCCCATCCAATCTGTGAAAATCAGGTCAACTTAAGGAGGTGGTCAGCTATGTAAATGTTCAGCACCACCCAAGATCAATTGAATCAGAAACTCTTGGCAAAAGGCCCAGCATGCTGAAGTTTCAGAACCACTGTGCTAGAGCAACCTAATTCAGAAGGAACAGAAAAATATAGCTTATGTTCACAGTCTTCACAACAAAATAAGCTCTGCATTTTCACAAGCATGTATTTACAAATTCTGCCCATTGGCTACTTTGGGGTATACATTCTACCATCTGTCCTTCTGCTCAGTCTTCTTCTCTTACCCAAGACATTGGAATTGTGCTCATAGCTTTAAGACTGCTTCACATGAACCATTTTCCCCTTTCCTTGCAAAGACTTGAGAAAATAATTATTTTCCTTAGGATCAACAACTTCCCCCAAATCACAGACTTTGGTTCTAATGGTGGTATTGGTGGAAGGGAAGCTAAAGATGAAGACAAAATGAGAGGAAAAAAAGAGTCCACCCCAATTCACTAAATCTGTTCTGCCATGCTGACCCTTTCTCCTGAGGCTAACACCTGCTGTCTGTGCTTTTTTTTTTTTTTGCAATTTTTGGCTTGGGCCAGGTTTGAACCCACCACCTCTGGTATGTGGGGCTGGCACCCTACGCTTTTGAGCCACATGTGCCGCCCAGCATTATGTGCTCTTTTTAGGTAGATGTTCATGTTGTGTCCCCTTCCTCCTGTAGGATCCCAGATCTCTAGGTAAAACTTAATTACTGGTTGTTTGTATAGCTTACGTCCTCAAAGTACATCAGAAAGACTGGTTCTAAGCTCTTTAAGAATCTTTCATTTTAATTCCTTTGGCAAAAGAAAGACATACAGGTATTTGCAGCCCAAATCCACCTTGATCTGTTATCTCAAGAAGTTAACTCAATGTTCAGGGAATTCATCCCAATATTTCCTCATGAAAAAGCTTACAATATTCTTGTTTCTGTAAAAAAATAAAATTAGGAACACTTGGCATTTTCACTGTAATCACTTGGCCTAAATGAGTGTAACTTCCACATATCTTTACTGTATGGGTTCCATCTTTGTAAATGGCATATTCTAGGCACCTTAAAAACTATGTACTATCGGGCAGCACCTGTGGCTCAGTGGAGTAGGGAAGTAGGGTACCCACCCCAAACACCAGCGGTGGCACGTTCAAACCCAGCCCCCGTCAAAAACTGCAAATAAAAAAAAAAAAAACCTATGTACTATAATCAGTATTCCCTACTGTGAAAATGGGCTTTAAAAAATATATGATGATGTTTGTTCTATACTGAATCTTTTTTGCCTTTGAAAGCTCAGTAGCTCAATGTAACTGAAGGCTTACAAACTCAATGTTCTTAATGTGAAATAAACTGAATAGTAAAGTATGAAATAGAAAGTAATAGATGCAATTTTTGTTTCTTTGTGAAATTAAAACTCAATCTGCAGGGCATTTGTTGATTTTATCACTGGATGCTTTTTTTAAAAATGGAGATAAAAACAGATAGCATTTAATACTTTGCATTTATTTAGCAAAACGGACTTTAGATGTGGAATTTTATCATTAGGAAGCAAACATATAGACAACATGGAAATAAAAAGAAAACATGAATGCAAAATTAAATTTTTGGTTTTGGAATATTTCTTTTTCTTAAGTTGCATTTATTTCCTTAAAAAAGTTGAGCAATTATCAGAAGAAAGCTTACACTTTGGTAAAAAGAGATCAATGTGGATTAATTAATGCTAGTTTTCTTTTCCACTGGAAGATATATTTCACTTATACCTGCCTTGTAACTGTAACCATTAAAGAAAGATAGTGATAACAGATTGGATAAATATCATCTCTCACATATTGTATAACCCAAACTTTCTAGCAGCACAAAACAAATTGTCAGCTTGGTTAGGCAGGTGTATTAGCTTTAAAGTTTTGATTCCTTTTGGCTGTATATTTTGACCTTCATAGTGTACTGGCAATCAATGCAATGAAAAATGTAGAAAAGTTTCAAAGCTATTCAGAACCAAAAATTGTTACCTGCATTTCACAATCATTATAACTTCTTTTGGTTCACAGAACAATATGTTATGCTTCATGTAGTTGAAGAGAAAATGAGTCAATACTCATTTATAATAGTCTTCAATCTTTTTCTAAAATAAATGTGTAATCTCCATTGGAAAATTCTCCAAAGTAAAGATACTACATGAGTAAGTTACTTTGAAGATGCCCAAGGGACCCATATTTTCTTAATTTACTTATTAGTTTATTAAATAGCATAGTATAAGATTTTACAGTAACTTGTTCAAAAGCTACTTTAAATTAGATTTAATTTTATTTGGCCAGAAATATGCATATTTTAGATAACATTTGTAAGTAAAATTTTTTAGTGCCTAAAAACAATGTGCATTTATCACAGTTCCCATGAGTTAAGAGTAAGTAAATTTTTAGTGTCAAGGCTGACCACTAACGAATTTGTCTTAGAAGATGTACCTGTGGGGGGAGGAGACAAGATGGCTGACTGAAGCCAGCTTTCCACAGAGGCTCCCGTTCAGAAGGAGAGTTAAAGGACAAAAATTCAGCAAGTAACCTGGTGGATTTGAGCTGCACTAAGAGAGAAGGTTGTAGAATGCACGTCAACCCCGCTGAGGCGAGCTGCGACCACAAGGATACAAACAAAAGGTACAAAATCCATCGCCAAGCGGACGGGAGTCCCCTCCCCCATGAGAACAGCCCAGAGTGCCCCACAAACAACCGGGCAGACTTCAAAGGTCCTCCCACTACAGTCCATGGGCGAGACCCTCTAAAAACTGGACCTACCTCCCCTACTAGGGTGCCACGGCATCCTCCTGCCAGGCATAAAACTGTATAAACTGTATATAGTCTCTACCTGGAATTCTGAGTTCCCAGCACTCCCCTTTGCTCACACTGGGGTCTGGAGGCCAGTCCCAGTTGGTGGGCGGAGAGGGGACTGCACCAGAGTGGCAGTTCCCTGAGGCACAGTGCGACAGCCGTCTTTTGGTAACAATACGGCCAGGCATAAAACTGTGTAAAGCTGTGTGTGTTCTCTACCCACAACCCCAGGCTTCCAGCGCTCCCCGCACTCCCCTCTGCTCTCGCTCCAAGGTCTGAAGGCCTGTCCCACAGGGGTCCAGACTCTTGGGCAATTGCTTGAGGGGTGTAGACAGGGCTGGGCTGCAGCTGGTCGGTGCAGACTCTGGGATACGGGAGCGGAGAGAGGACGGTTGGCTGGAGGGGAGCTACACCGGAGCAACGGTTGCCTGAGCCATAAGGCAGCAGCCCTCTTTTGCTAGCAATACAGCTCACTACAGAATATTCTGAAGCCATACCCCTGTCTCCCTGGGCAACCAGAGACTCTGAGTTTGCCTGAGGCAACTCCAACTTGCAAACCAGGAAAACTCCCAGGGCGGGGCTGACCCAGAGGTCTGCTTTACTAAACCTAAGACGCACCTGGCCCTCAGGGGATCCTCAGCTTATAGACAATAAAGAGCAAAGACAAGCTGATTTGGAACTCAATTCAGCTTCTCTTCTGCAGGGGAAATGCAGAGTTGTTCTGTTCTGTTCTGTCAGTAACATTAATCAGGGGTGAGACTGAACCTGACTGAAAACCCCTCAACCTTCATCTAGCACCCGAGGTTGTCAGGCCTCACCTCCTCCTGCTGGAGAGAGGCAGAGCGCAGCGGCCTGGCAGACTTCCTTCTGATTCAGGCAGGTACAACCCCCTGGAGTACCGATTCACTACAGGCAACTGGGTCAGCCAACTGCAGGGCTATCAGTGACTGGGTGTGAAGTGGTGCAAGGTGGGGAAGGAGGCAGCAACCTTCCCAGACTGATTTATAGGCTGGGTGGCTTCTCCTGACTCCACGCAGCACTGGAGCAAGCCACACTAGAGTAGTCACCAGACCCCTGTGATCCAGTTCCCAGAGACCTCTTAAACTCTCTCACCCGAGACAGGTGCAGACTGAGACAATTGATTTGGACATTTTTAAACTGAACCAATCACCTGAGGACAAATCAGGTGGTGCCCTGGGTGCACGGTGGTAGGAAGGTTTGATTTTTCTTTTCCAATTGTTTGCCAGTGGGGGGCGGGGTGACTTAATTGCTGATATTTCTCCACAGCTGAGACTTCAATCCAAAGTATCTGTTTCACTAGAGTGGAACAGAAACCAGCTGAAAACAAGGCAGAACAATTTAGCCCCACCACGCCAGACAGGGCCCCAGTTTCTCAGGCCAGAACACTACGGGCCCTCAACAAAGCCCCAGGGGAAAAAAAATCAGAGGGAGTAAAACAACCATGGGGCAGAATCAGTGGAAAAACTCTGGTAACATGAATAACCAGAATAGATCAACCCCCCCAAGGAAAGATATGTCAGATGCAATTGAAGATCCCATTCATAAACAACTGGCTGAGATGTCAGAAATAGAATTCAGAATTTGGATTGCAGACAAGATTAACAAAGTGGAATTAGGAATTCGAGGAGAAATTCAAAAGTTGTCTCAAGAATTTAACAAATTTAAAGACAAAACCATCAAAGACTTAGACAGACTGAAGCAAGAATTTGCAGCCCTCAAAGATATGAAAAATGCAGTAGAGTCCCTCAGTAACAGAATGGAGCAAGCAGAAGAAAGGATTTCTGACATTGAAGATAAAGCCTTTGAATGCTCCCAAACTCTCAAAGAGGAAGACAAATGGAGAGCAAAAACAGATCACTCTCTCAGAGAGCTCTGGGATAATTCGAAGAAGGTGAATATCCAAATCATAGGAGTTCCAGAAACAGATGAAGTGGCCTTGCTGAGCACAGAGGCCCTTGTGCATGAAATTATGAAAGAGAATTTTCCAGACATGCCTAGAGATTCTGAAATTCAGATAGCGGACAGCTTCAGAACCCCAGCATGACTCAACCCCAATAAGACATCCCCAAGGCATATCATAATTAACTTCACTAAAGTTAATGAAGGAGAAAATCCTCAAAGCTGCCAGGAGAAAGAAAACCATTACCTTCAAAGGCAAGAATATTAGAATGAGTGCAGATCTCTCTGCTGAAACTTTTCAAACCAGAAGAGGGTGGTCACCGACTTTTAATCTCCTAAAGCAAAATAACTTTCAACCCCGGATCTTGTACCCAGCTAAACTGAGTTTCATTTATGATGGAGAAATTAAATACTTTAATGACATTCATATGTTGAAGAAATTTGCCATAACCAAACCAGCTCTTCAGGATATTCTCAGACCTATCCTCCATAATGACCAACCCAATCCTATACCACAAAAGTAAACTCACTCAGAAACTTCCGATCAAAATCCAATTTCCACACTGGCAAAAGGATTAAAAATGGCCACTGGACTTTTGAAAAACTCAATACCCAAAACTTCACCAGACTTATCAATATTCTCCATTAATGTGAACGGCTTAAACTGTCCTCTAAATAGGCATAGGTTAGCTGACTGGATACAAAAACTCAGGCCAGATATCTGTTGCATACAAGAGTCACATCTTAACCTAAAAGACAAATACAGACTCAGGGTGAATGGACAGTCGTCCATATTTCAGGCAAATGGTAATCAGAAAAAAGCAACTGTTGCAATGTTTCTTTGCAGATACAATAGTCTTTAAACCAACAAAAGTAAGGAAGGACAAGAATGGTCACTTCATATTTGTTAAGGGTAATACTCACTATGATGAGATATCAATTATTAATATCTATGCACCCAACCAGAATGCACCTCAATTTATAAGAGAAACTCTAACAGACATGAGCAACTTCATTTCCTCCAGCTCCATAATCATTGGAGATTTCAACACTCCTTTGGCAGTGTTGGATCCATCCTCCAACAAGAAGCTGAGCAAAGAAATCTTAGATTTAAACCTAACCATCCAACATTTGGATTTAGCAGACATCTACAGAACCTTTCATCCCAACAAAACTGAATACACATACTTCTCATCAGCCCATGGAACTTACTCCAAAATCGATCACATCTTAGGTCACAAGTCTAACCTCAGTAAATTTAAAGGAATAGAAATTATTCCATGCATCTTCTCGGACCACCATGGAATAAAACTTGAGATGAGTAACAACAGGAATCTGCATACTCATACAAAAACATGGAAGTTAAATAACCTTATGCTGAATGATAGCTGACTCAGAGATGACATTAAGAAAGAAATCGCCAATTTTTGGGAACAAAACAACAATGAAGACACGAACTATCAGAACCTCTGGGACACCACAAAGGCAGTTCTAAGATGGAAATTTATAGCACTGCAAGCCTTCCTCAAGAGAATGGAAAGAGAGGAAGTTAACAACTTAATGGGACATCTCAAGCAATTGGAAAAGGAAGAATATTCCAACCCCAAACCCAATAGAAGAAAAGAAATAACCAAAATTAGAGCAGAATTAAATGAAATTGAAAACAAAAGAATAATACAACAGATCAATAAATCAAAAAGCTGGGTTTTCGAAAAGGTCAATAAAATAGATAAACCTTTGGCCAACCTAATCAGGAAAAAAAGAGTAAAATCTCTAATCTCATCAATCAGAAACAACAAAGACAAAATAACAACAGACTCCTCAGAAATACAAAAAATCCTTAATGAATATTACAAGAAACTTTATTCTCATAAATATGAAAATCTGAAGGAAATTGACGAATACTTGGAAGTACGTCACCTTCCAAGACTTAGCCAGAATCAAGTGGAAATGTTGAACAGGCCCATATCAAGTTCGAAGATAGCATCAACCATACAAAACCTCCCTAAAAAGAAAAGCCCGGGACCAGATGGTTTCACATCTGAATTCTATCAAAACTTTAAAGAGGAATTAGTACCTATATTACTCAACCTGTTCCAAAAGGTAGAAAAAGAAGGAAGACTACCCAACACATTCTATGAACCAAACATCACCCTGATCCCCAAACCAGGGAAAGACCCAACAAGAAAAGAAAATTATAGACTGATATCACTAATGAATATAGATGCAAAAATATTCAACAAGATCCTAACAAACAGAATCCAGCAACACATCAAACAAATTATACATCATGACCAAGTCGGTTTTATCCCAGGGTCTCAAGGCTGGTTCAATATACGTAAATCTATAAATGTAATTCAGCACATAAACAAATTAAAAAACAAAGACCATATGATTCTCTCGATCAATGCAGAAAAAGCTTTTGATAATATCCAGCATCCCTTCATGATCAGAACACTTAAGAAAATCGGTATAGAAGAGACATTTCTTAAACTGATAGAGACCATCTACAGCAAACCCACAGCCAATATCATATTGAATGGAGTTAAATTGGAATCATTTCCACTCAGATCAGGAACCAGACAAGGCTGCCCATTGTCTCCATTGCTTTTTAACATAGTAATGGAAGTTTTAGCCACCGCAATTAGGGAAGAAAAGGCGATCAAGGTATCCATATAGGGTCAGAAGAGATCAAACTTTCACTCTTTGCAGATGATATGATAGTATATCTGGAAAACACTAGGGACTCTACTACAAAACTCTTAGAAGTGATCAAGGAATACAGCAGCGTCTCAGGTTACAAAATCAACATTCATAAATCGGTAGCCTTTATATATACCAACAACAGTCAAGTTGAAAAAACAGTTAAGGACTCTATCCCATTCACAGTAGTGCCAAAGAAGATGAAATATTTGGGAATTTATCTAACAAAGGACGTGAAAGATCTCTATAAAGAGAACTATGAAACTCTAAGAAAAGAAATAGCTGAAAATATCAACAAATGGAAAAACATACCTTGCTCATGGCTGGGAAGAATCAACATAGTTAAAATGTCTATACTACCCAAAGCAATATATAATTTCAATGCAGTCCCTATTAAAGCTCCACTGTCATACTTTAAAGATCTGGAAAAAACAATACTTCGTTTTATATGGAATCAGAAAAAACCTCGAATAGCTAAGACATTACTCAGAAATAAAAACAAAGCAGGAGGAATTATGCTACCAGACCTCAGACTATACTACAAATCAATAGTGATCAAAACAGCATGGTACTGGCACAAAAACAGAGAGGTAGATGTCTGGAATAGAATAGAGAATCAAGAGATGAATCCAGTTACTTACCATTACTTAATCTTTGACAAGCCAATTAAAAACTTTCAGTGGGGAAAAGATTCCCTATTTAACAAATGGTGCTGGGTGAACTGGCTGGCAACCTGTAAAAGACTGAAAATGGACACACACCTTTCACCATTAACTAAGATAGAATCTCACTGGATCAAAGATTTAAACTTAAGACATGAAACTATAAAAATACTAGAGGAGAGTGCAGGGAAAACCCTTGAAGAGATCAGGATGGGCGAGTATTTTATGAGGAGGACCCCCCGGGCAATTGAAGCAGCTTCAAAAATACACTACTGGGACTTGATCAAACTAAAAAGCTTCTGCACAGCCAAGAACACAGTAGGTAAAGCAAGCAAACAGCCCTCATGATGGGAGAAGATATTTGCAGGTTATGTCTCCGACAAAGGTTTAATAACCAGAATCCACAGAGAACTCAAACGCATTAGCAAGAATAGAACAAGGGATCCCATCGCAGGCTGGGCAAGGGATTTGAAGAGAAACTTCTCTGAAGAAGACAGGCGTGCGGCCTTCAGAAATATGAAAAAATGCTCATCATCTTTAATCATCAGAGAAATGCAAATCAAAACTACTTTGAGATATCATCTAACTCCAGTGAGACTAGCCTATATCACAAAATCCCAAGACCAGAGATGTTGGCGCGGATGTGGAGAAAAGGGAACACTTTTGCACTGCTGGTGGGAATGCAAATTAATATTCCTTTTAGAAAGAGATATGGAGAACACTCAGAGATCTAAAACTAGATCTGCCATTCAATCCTGTAATTCCTCTACTGGGCATATACCCAGAAGACCAAAAATCACATCATAACAAAGATATTTGTACCAGAATGTTTATTGCAGCCCAATTCATAATTGCTAAGTCATGGAAGAAGCCCAGGTGCCCATCGATCCACAAATGGATTAATAAAGTGTGGTATATGTACACCATGGAATATTATGCAGCCTTAAAGAAAGATGGAGACTTTACCTCTTTCATGTTTACATGGATGGAGCTGGAACATATTCTTCTTAGTAAAGTATCTCAAGAATGGAAGAGAAAGTACCCAATGTACTCAGCCCTACTATGAGACTAATTTAGGGTTTTCACATGAAAGCTATAACCCAGTTACAACCTAAGAATAGGGGGAAGGGGGAAGGGGAGAAGTGTGTAGAGGGAAGGGGATTGGTGGGATTACACCAGCGGTGCATCTTACAAGGGTATATGTGAAACTTGGTGAACGGTCTGTGAAGCTAGTGAATGATGCCCCATGATCATATCAATGTACATAGCTATGATTTAATAAAAAAAAAAAAGAAGATGTACATGTGCAGTAATTCATTAAAATAAAACGATACTGTTACAAAAATACAGGCATAAATATCTATCAAAAATACATTAGAAGAGTCCAGTACTTTTGATCATAGCTACTTTTTAATGGCTTATTCTTAAATTTAAATTAAAATACAGATAATCAGCCTTAAGGCATTACATCCTTACCAAGGGGCTCCCAAGGCTTCTCTTGAAGATAATTTAAAACTAATTAAATTATTTAATAAAAAACTCATTGTCTTTGTGCATGTGAATAAATCTGTTGTGACAGCATCCAGCCAGTGTCTTTGTTTATATGGCCATTTAACACACAGTGAAACTTTTGTCTTAATAGTTTGATTTGATTTTGTGAGTCTGTGTTTA